>NW_006410216.1:9616-16562 GCF_000296735.1 Chrysochloris asiatica | reverse complement strand
TTCCCTATGTTTGTTGGTTGTCTGTATGTTCTCCTTGGTGAAGTGTTAGTTCATTTCCTGTGTCCTTTTTTTTTAAGGCACTTTTTATTTTCCAAAGAAAATTGTCATTAATATATAAACATAGGCTTAAGGTTCATGGTTCGGCATCAGGTTTGGTGTCAAGGATTAGGGGCCAGGGCCAACGTTTAGGGTCAGAATTTAGGGTCAGGGTTCAGGGCCAGAGATTAGGGTCAGGGATTAAAGTCATGGTTTAGAGTCAGGGTTTAGGGTCAGAGTCAGGGTCAGAGCCATGGGTCATGGTTCAATGGTTTGGTTTGGGGTCAGAAGTTGGGGTGGTAGGGTTAGGTTAGGGTTACGGTTTAGGGTTTAGGGTTAATTATTAGGGTTTAGGGATTAGGGTTTAGGGTGTAGGGTTCGGGTCCAGGCTGGGTTCAGAATCTAGGATCGAGGGTCTAGGGTTAGGGTCTATGGTTAGGGTTAGGGCGTAGGGGTTCAGGGTTCAGAGTCAGTTTGGGGTCAGGTATTAGAGGCCAGGGCCAGGGTTTAGGGTCAGAGTTTCAGCCAGGGTTCAGGGCCAGGGATTAGGGTCAGGGATTAAGGTAAGGTTTTAGAGTCAGGGTTTAGAGTCAAGGTTTAGCATCAGAGTCAGGGTCAGAGCCATGGGCCAGGGACCAAGGGTTTGGTTTGGGGTTGTTGGTGTCAGAAGTTGAGGGGATAGGGTTAGGTTAGGGTTTCAGGTTTAGGTTTTAGGGTTCAGGATTAGGATTTAGGGTGTAGGGTCTTGTAGAGGGTCAGGTTGGGAGTCTAGGTTCGTGGGTCTAGTGTTAGGGTCAGGGTCAAGGTTTATGGTAAGTGTTAGGGTCAAGGTCAGGTTTCAGTTGATGTTTAGATTAGAGTTAGGGTTTAGGGATTAGTGTTTAGGGTTTATGGTTTAGGGTTAGGACTAGGGCTATGGCTTAGGGTTTGGGGTTTAGTGTTTAGGGTTAGGGTGAGGGTCTAATGGTTAAGGTCAGGGTCATGGTCAGGATCAGGATCAGGATTTAGGGTCAGATTCAGGGTCACATTCTGCAAGGCAGTCTCCTGGCTACCAGTACACAGCCTTTTTCTTTTCATGAGTCTAGAATCTTCAGTTGTATAAACTCTCCATGCCATCACTTCGGCCTCCATCTCTGGTGTCCCTGCTTCTCTGGTTAGGGTCCCATGTTCAATTCATGCTCTTTGCTCTTGATGGTCTTAGGGTCCTCTGTTCTTGGAATGTAAGATTAACTACTCCCCCTTTTTGTTACATATATTCTACCTTTAGAGTTGTGACTATCACAATTAGGTATGAAGACAATTATTCACTATTGCCTACTGAATAGTTTTCCTCTCCTCTAGATGGGTCTGGTGAAAGGTGATATGGTTTAGGAATTTGGGGTTATGTCTTAGGTGTTATTTCTTAGGGCTTAGGGTTTCTGGGTTTGGAGTCAGGTGTGGTGCCAAGCATTAGGGGCTACAGCCAGGGTTAAGGCCATGGTCCAGGGACACAGATTAGAGTCAGGGATTAAGGTCAGAGTTTAGAGTCAGTCAGGTTTTAAAGTCAGGGTTTAGCATTAGAGTCAGTATCAGAGCCATTGGCCAGGGTATAATGGTTTGTTTTGGAGTTGTTTGGGTTAGAAGTTTAGGGGGTAGGGTTAGGTTATGTTTATTGTTTAGGGTTTAGGGTTTATGGCTAGGCTTTAGCGATTAGGGTTTAGGATTTAGGGTCTAGTATTGGGGTTGAGGTTGGGTTCGGAGTCTAGGATCGAGGGTCTAGGGTTAGGGTTAGGGTTAAGGTCAGGGTTGGGGTAAGGCTCAGGGTCAGGGTTAGAGTCAGGGCCAGGGCCAGTGTAAGGGTCAGTGTTTAAGGTGAGGGTCATGGCAGGTTCTGGATCAGGGTCAGGGTGAGGGTCAGAGTTTAGGATTATGGTTAATTTTATGGTTAGGGTTTAGAGTTTAGGGTTTCGGTTAGGGTTAGTGTCTAATGGTTAGAATTAGGGTCAGGATCAGGATCAGGGTCAGGGTCACGGTTTAGGATTAGGGTCAGGGTCAAATTCTGCAAGATAGTCTACTGCCTACCAGCTCACAACCTTTTTCTTTTCATGAGTCTAGAGTGCTCTGTGGTTCAATCTCTCCGTGCCATCACCACTGCCTCCAGCTCTGGTGTCCCTGCTTCTCTGGTTAGGGTCCCATATTCAACTCATGCTCTTTGCTCTTGATGGGCCTAGGGTCCTCTGTTGTTGGAATGTAAGATTAACTACTCCCCCCTTTTTGTTACATATATTCTACCTTTAGAGTTGTGACTATCACAATTATGTATGAAGACAATTACTCACTATTGACTACTGAATAGTTTTCCTTCCCTCTAGATGAGTCTGGTGAAAGGAGAAAGGCTTTAGGGGTTAGGGCTTAGGGGTTCGGGGTTCATAGTCGGGTTTGGGATCAAGGGTTAGGGGCCAGGGCCAGCGTTTTTGGTCAGAGTTTAGGGCCAGGGATTAGGCTCAGGCATTAGGGTCAGGGTTTAGAGTCAGAGTCAGGGTCAGAGTCATATGCAAGTGTCCAAGGGTTTGGTTTGGGGTTGTTGGGGTCAGTAGTTGAGGGGGTAGGGTTAGGTTAGGGTTTAGGGTTAGACTTTAGGGTTGAGGGTTGAGGATCTAGGGTCGTGGTCGGGGTCTAGGGTCTACAGTCTAGAGTCTAGTGTCTAGGTTCAGGGTTAGGGTTAGGGTCAGGGTCAGTTTCACGGTCAGGATCAGGGCCAGGGCCTGGGTGAACTTCAGGGTCTGGGTCAGGTTTTTGTTTATTATTTAGGTTTTTTATTTAGGTTTAAGTTAGTGTGATGGTTTAGGGTTTAGGGTTAAGGTGAATATCTGGGCTAAGGCTAGGGCTTAGGGGTTAGAGTTTAGGGATGAGGGCTTAGGGTTAGGATTAGGGTCTAAGGGTTAAGGTCTGGGTCAGGGTCAGAATCAGGGTTTAGGGTCAGGTTCAGGGTTAGGGTCAGGGTCAAATTCTGCATGCCAGTCTTCTGCCTACCAGCACACAACCTTTTTCTTTTCATGAGTCTACAATCCTCAGTTGTATAATCTCTCCATTCCATCACCTCTGCCTCCATGTCTGGTGTCCCTGCTTCTCTAGCTAGGGTCCCATATTCAACTCATGCTCTTTGCTCTTGATGGTCCTAAGGTCCTCTGTTCTTGGAATGTAAGATTAACAACTACAAGGTTGGAAGCCTCTCACACCCTGATTCCAAAATCTACTACATGGCTACAGTGGTCAAAACAACCTGGTACCGGTACAATGAAAGATACTTTGATCAATGGAACAGAATTGGGAATCCAGAAATTAACCCATCCACATACAGCCAACTGATTTTCGACAAAGTGCCTAGGTATGTTACATGGGGATGAGATAGTCTCTTTAACAGATGGTGCTGGCAGAACTGGAAAGTGATATGCAAAAGATTGAAACAAGACGTTTACCTTCACACCCTATACAAATTCAACTCAACATGGCTTAAAGACCTAAATGTGAATCCCAAAATTGTGAAAGTCAGTATCAATGAAAATATAGGCACAAATGTGAGGGTTCTAATACAGAGAATACACAGACTACCAAACATTTTGAACATTACACAAACAAAAGTAGACAAAATAGATGAGGGGGATATACTAAAAATTAAAAACTTATGTGCATCAAAAGACTTCACCAAATGAGTATAAAGTGAACTCACAGAATGGGCAAAATTTTTTTCAATGGCACATCTGACAAGGGACTCATATCTAAAATATATAGGAAACTACAACAACTATACAAAAAAAGACAAATAACCCAATTAAAAAACGGGCACAGGACGTGAACAGACACTTCACCAAGGAGATCCAGGCCGCCAACAAATATATGAAGACGTGCTCACGATCACTAGCCATTGTTGCTGTTGTTGAGTACTGTCAAGTCGATTCTGACCCAGAGTGACACTGTATAGGGTGGTGAGTTTGAACCACCGACATTGCATTCACATGGCTCTGCAGTCTGGCGCATTAACCTGCAGTGCCACACCAGGATTCTCTAGCAATTAGAGAGATGCAAATCAAAACAACAATGAGATATCATCTCACACCAGCAATAACAGCAAAGATTAAAAGAAAGTAGAGGACAATAAATGCTGGTGAGGATGCAGAGAGCCTGGGAACCTACTACATTGTCGGTGGGATTGCAAAATAATCCAACCCCTCTGGAAAGCAATATGGCACTTCTTCAGAAGATTGGAAATAGAAATACCTTATGATCCAAGAATTCCTCTACTTGGTATTAACCCACAAGAAATATGAGCTGTAACAGGAGTAGATATATGCACACCAATGTTCATAGCAGCACTATTTACAATAGCAAAAAGATGGAGACAGCCAACGTGCCCATCAATTGAAGAATGGATAAACATACACACAATGGAATATTATGCTACCTTGAAGAACAACAAGGAAGCTGTTAGCCACTTCATAACATGGATGAACCTTGAGGACATTATGCTGAGTAAAATTAGTCAGTCACAAAAGGAGAAAGACTGTATAGGACCATTATTGTAAAAGAGTAAGAAAAAGAACCAACACTAAAATTGGAAAAAACAATTGTATCTATATTTGCTGATCATCAGAATGTATGGGAAGAGAAGAATGGGGAGGGGGAAATAGAGCACAGGGTAAGGAATACACACAGGATAGCTTGGGTGTGTCGGGGGGGAGGAGACTGGGGCAATATACAAGAAGGGGGAGGTGATTGGAAGAACAAGGCTGATGGGAGAACAGTTAGGCAGGTTCACGGGGGCTAAGTGTGACAGTGGTAAATGATGAGGTAGGCAAAACCTTGGAACAAAAGGTATCCGGGATACAGGGATTGAGGCATGGTTTGAAGGGGTTTCCCTTGCCTACCATTGTAAAATAGACATTTGAGGGGGCGGGGAGAAAGGAATAGCCAGAATCATCACTACAGAAAGCATGTAAGTCCTATAACTGATTGGAATACCTTAAAGGGGGCCAGAAGTTGCCCAGTGAAAGAGGCTTCCTGTGGAGACTTTACATTGCACAAGACCCCAGGGAATCCAGAGCCCTATCCAGAACCAACTGAGGTAGGAAATTTCCACTGCAAAGGATGAGCAGACCCACCTGGAGCTGCTAGAAAAACAGAAGATACTTAGCGAAAGAAAGACGAGCAGGAAAAATCTGAAACAACAATGGCAGTCTGATTGATTACTACCAGAACAAGTAAGCTGTTTGCCTGGTAGCCATCAAGGCAAGTGGTTGGGACCCCTCGGAGCAAACTCCCCTCCAAGACTAAGACTCAAGGGGAATATATGAGCAGGCATGTGGTCTGACTTGTGGCCACATTGGTCACTGATAAGGGGAAGAGGGGGAAAAAACAGCAATGAAGTTGAGAGCTAAGTCTGACCACACTGAATAACCCCTGTGAACCTGGGTGGAAAACTGGATGGCCAGCAGTATGGCAATACCTGGGGACTCCTGACCCCAGAGGCAGTGACATGGCCACAGAGGACTGGAGTTGAGAGTGAAGCGTCCAGCTGATATGAAGTGAGGAGAGATACACAAGAACACCCATACTTGCGGATTGTACCCACTTGACCTGGATTCAATGGCTGGATGATCAGAATTCGACTAGAAGAAAAAAAGAGGGGGGAAAAAAAAAGAGTAACCGGATACAATTTGATGAACTTTACCCGTACTTATGGATGTAGTAGCTCAAAAAAGGGAACAAATCTTTACAGCAAGGATCACTCCCACCCCCTCAGTATACAGGGTTGATAGGGATGGGCAACTTAGACATTGGCTACCCAAAATGGTGGGTGGAGTGGCTATAAAGGCAAGAAGTGACTGGTTTACAAGCTTTCAAGAGGGAGCCTAGTTCCAGATGGGGCAGGGGAAGGTAGAATCACCACTGAATGATTTCCAATCTGTTTGGACCAGCTAGTGAAAGGAAATGGGGATAAGACTCTTTCTATACAATAGTGAATGATTGCCATCAGGGCTGAATGTGAGGGTAGGAAATATAGAGGTAGATATTTTTTTGATAAAAGGAGGGAAGTGATTCATTTTGCAGTCCAGGATCTGAGGTCTCTGGGACAATCAACTGAGAGGGATGGTGAGTGGGACCCTACCCAGAGAGGCAATGATGCCAGTGATGGAGACAGAGAAGATGACATGAACAGATGGAGCGGTTGGGGACACTGGACTCAGGGAGGGAGAAAGGCTGTTTGCTGACGGCCAGGGAGCAGGCCTGTGGGGTGTACCTTTTGGTTATTTGATGATGCATGGAGTGAATGGTAATCATTGCAATGAAACGAAATACGATAGATTAGTGTAAATGTGATGTTCTCCCATGTAAACCTCACAATAAAAACTTAGGGAAAAAAAAAAAAAAAGAGGGTGTTTGGGAGAGGATACAGTCCCCACAGAATAGTTTTCATCTTGTCTACATGGGTCTGGTGAAAAGAGATGGGGATAAGAGGCTTATGATTCAATAGTGAATAATAATTATCATAACTAACTGCAACAGTCACAACTGCAAAGGCAGAAGCTTTGTAACAAAAAAGTTGGAGTAGTTAAAGTCTAGAAACAGAGGACCCTAGGACCAATGTGGAGTGCAGGACCCTCCCTAGAGAAGCAGTGACACCAGGGATAGAGGCAGAGATGAGGACTTGGAGAGAGGGAGCAGCTGAGGATTCTGGACTCGTGGAAAGAGAGGAACTGGGTGCTGGCGCCCAGGAGGCAGGCTTGCAGTATGTGCCTTTTGGTTGTTTAAATTATGGTACATTCCTGAGTGTTTTTGTGTACATGCACCCCCCACCCCCACCCTAAAAAAAAGAGAATGGAGGAAAATACTGTTGAATGGTGATGCATGGAGTGTAATCATTGCAATGAAA
>NW_006410216.1:5508-9150 GCF_000296735.1 Chrysochloris asiatica | reverse complement strand
CTACTGCAGACCAGGTGGCAGCTCCATTTTAAACTCTAGCACATAGTAACCTGGTCAGTGTCTTTGAGTTCAGGAGTTCACTTCAGCCAGCCCTTCCTATTCTTTCTCTCATCTTAAGGTCATCAGGTGTCTATGGAACACGACCAAACTCAGCCTGTGCCTTCTTTGCTGCATTCCCTCCACATCCACTCACCAGTCAGCCAGGGCAGTCATGAGCAAGCCTTCAACAAAATTCCTGTGTTCCCATGGTGTTTCAATATTAGAAAGGGGTTTACCCTGATGGGCTGACTTTTCTTGCCTGCATGGCTCCAAGGCAAACAGCTTGTTTGATGGTGTCAGAGTCCAACAGTCTGCTCCCCCCAACCCCCTGCTCTTACTTTCAAGAAGTAATAATGTATTTTTCATAGGCAATGTCCCACCTCCATTTACTTGGGTACATTCAAGTACCCTACTAGATAATCTAATCCACTGTCGACTGAAGACAGGCTTGCAAGTTTTCTGTAATCATATCTCCCAATATTCCTTTCTATCCCACTTAAATGTATATATTACAATAGCATACAGGGAAAAACAATATCCACAAAATTGTCAAGCACCTAAACATTATAACCCCTCCTTTACCAATTCAGACTATGTCTGGAACACAGAGCCCTGTTGTTCCAAGGCTGTGCATATATCACAATCTACCTGTATTCCATTTAGTCCATGTACACCTCCCTTAGTGTACAAATAGCATCTCCTTTCATCTATCCCCATCTCACTTCTTGCATGCCTTCCCCCTCTTTATTTCCCTCCACATCACCTGAGTTATCTATCAGAAGTCTATGCACTAACCTATGAGTTACTGTCCCCTCACTCCCTCGCCTGGTAATCATCAAAGAATTATTCTTTTACTGTGGAAATCTATTCTTAAGCTTTTAAAACAATGGTCTTATGGTGTATTTGCCTTTTTGTGCCAGTTGTGCACTGGGTTAATGCTCTGGGCTACAAAGTTTGTTTCATCCTCAAGGTCACCTTTTCAAGCTCAACAGTAGGTCCCTGGGAACCCTATAGAGTAGATCTATCTATGTATGTATCAGAACCAACTCGACAGCACATAACAACAAAAACAATTTCATTCAGCGTTTTGTCCTCAAAGTTCATTAATGTAAGGAATTGGTTCACAGTTTCATCATTATTATTTAAGGTAGCCTAGTATTCCATTGTGTACATGTACCAGAGTTTGTTTATCCATTGTTCCATTGATGGACACTTAGGTACTCTCCATCTTTTTGCTATTGTGAATAGTGTTATAATGAACACTAATGTGCATACACCTTCACATGTTATGGCTCATATGTCTTGTTTCTACATACCAAGTAGAGGAATTGCTGCATCATAAGGTATTCCTAATTCCAAGTTTCTAAGGAAGTGCAATGTCATTTTTTAGAGTGGTTGTGTCCAGTTTACATTCTGTTGTCTCTTTCTTGTAAAGGTATTTTTTTTTTTCGTATTGTTGTTAGGAGCCTGCAAGTCTGTACCAACTCATAGTGACCTTTTGCACAACAGAACAAAACACTGCCTGGTCTAGGCCAACCTCACAGTCACTGCTAAGCCTGAGCCCAAACCTTCTACCAGCATGTCAGTTCAGCTCACTAAGGATCTTCCCCTTTTTCTCCGACCCTCTATTTTAGCAAAAAAAAAAAAAAAAAAAAAAAAATTTATCCTTCTCCAGGGACTGGTCCCTTCTGACAATATGTCCAAAATATGAGAAATGATGCCTGGCCTTCCTGGCTTCCAGGGTGTGTTCTGGTTGTGTTTCTTCCAACACAGATTGCTTTGTTCTTTTGTCAGACCCTGGCAATTTTAATATTCTATTCCAAACTCATAGCTCAAATGCATCAATTCTTCTATGGTATTCCTTATTCATTATCTGAATTTTGCATGCATGTGAGGTTATTATAAAGACCATGACTTGGGTCAGGCACACCTTAGTCCTCATACTGCCAATTTTGCTCTTTAACACTTTAAAAATATCTTGTTCACAAGATTAGGCTAATGCAAGATGTTTGATTTCTTGACATATAATTCTATGAGAGTTGATGGTTGATCCAAGCAAAATGAAGTCTTCGACAACTTCAATCATTTCTCCATTTATTGTAATGTCGTTTATTGGGCCATTGGTGATGATTACTGTTTTCTTTACACTGATGCGCAAGCCATACTGATGGCTGTGGTCTTTGCTCTTCATCAGTATTTATGTCCTCTTAGATTTCAGCAAGCAAGATTGTATCATCGTATATTGCAGATTATTAATTAGTCTTCTTCCAGTTCTGGTGACACATTTTCCTTCATATAATCCAGGTTCTTAAATTATTTGCTTAGCATACAGATTGAATAAGCCTGGTGAAAGAATAGAACCCTGGGTCACACCTTTCCTAATTTTAAACCATTCAGTGTTCACTTGTTCTCTTCAAACAACTGCCTCTATGTGTACAGGTTTTTGTGAACCCAGTTAAGTGGCCCAGAATGCTCATTCTCCACAATGTTGTTCATATATTGTCATGATCCACACAATCTAAAGTCTTTGCATTGTCAATTAAATACAGGTGTACATCTTTCTGTTTTTCTCTGCTTTCAGTCAAGATCCATCTGATATAGCAATGATATTCTTCATTCCAGGTCCTCTTTTGATTCCACCTTGAATCTCTGAAAGTTCTCTGTGAGAGTATGGTTTTTAAAATTGTCTTTAGCAAAATATTAAAGATACTGTCTGATGCTTTCTTTTTGGTACCATGACTCTGTGTATTCCTTCTATTTTCTTTTGATGCTTTCTGTATCATTAAATAGAATCCTTCAATATATCAAATTGAGATTTGAATTTTTTTCAGTCCCCTCAGCTTCAGAATTACTGAGTGTGTTCTTCTCTTTTGGTTATCTAACTCTGGGACTTTGCACATTTCCTAATAATATTTGACTTTTTCTTCTTGAACTGACCTTTGAAATTTTCTGTTCATCTCTTGTCCCGCCTCACTTCTTCCATTTGCTTCTATTTTGTTCTTTTCCTTCTTTCTTGTGTTCTCCTTGACCTCTTTCTTCCTCTGCTGCATTTTGTTACAATTGAAGACTTAATATACACATATTATTATGAACTAAGTGCAAAGTTTACCTTATAGCTCACTCTGTATTCTACATTGCTCCATGTTGTTGTTGTTAAGTGCCATCTAGTTGGTTCTGACTCATAATGACCCTGCATAGGATTTCAAAGAAGCAACTGATGTGTTTCAATCACTGACATTGTGGTTCAAACAGGCTTTGTGGTCCAATGCTTTATTCCACAGCATCACACCAGGCCTCCATGAGTTTTGACAAATGCATAATGTCATGTGTTTACCACTGCAGTATTCTATAAATAGTTTCACAGTCCTAAATATTCTCTTTTACCTATTCATCCCTCTCCCCACTTCGGTTCCTTTTGAACTATGAACTAGAGCCCAGGGAGTCTCAGAATGAAGAAGCTCCTATTGGCTGTGCCTGGACACATTGTCCAACCTCTCTGCCTGGTTCCTCATGGTAAAATATAATATAATAACAACTCACATCTCAGATGATTGCTACAAGGATTTTATGTAAACCGCTTAGAACATAGCACCTGCCATAAGC
>NW_006410216.1:0-5315 GCF_000296735.1 Chrysochloris asiatica | reverse complement strand
GGTTCACAGCCCGAGTCGTAACCACTACGCTACCAGAGCTCCTAGAAGTTACTTTAGTTTCTTAAAAAAATTGAAGCCTCCTGGAAATTGATGGACTTTGATGTTCTGCTGTTAGCTACATTAGCTGTTCCTGACCTTTACTTTAAGACTCTAGATTTGTTTTACATTACATCTCACAAGCACCATGTCACATTTTCTCTTCTCCAGTGCAAAAACACACTTGCCTGCCTTCTACTGTCCTGTCTCCTTGCTGATCCCTGCTATGCCTTTGGGAGGGGGACAAGGATGCTCATCTCTTTATGATCCCATAAACAAAGGAGTGAATTGTTTACATTCTGTGTGTCAGGGCAGCCAGATGACAGGAACTTGTCATTCACATATTAGCATGCATTGTGTCAAATTCTTCCTTCTCTTCTTGCCTTGAAGGCAGGTAGGACTTTTGGGAAAGAGTCTGATAGGGATGATCACAGGACACAAGATCTCTGAAGCATGAATCTGCCTATCCAGGAAATGAGAACACTGTAAACAGAGAGCTGCAAAAGTTGAGAGATCTGCTCATAAGACAGGAGTTCTGAGTGACCAGGGCCCAGGGTTACAAGAGAGGGCAGGGAGTCAGCATCAGATATGTGATCAGATTCATAAATAGTTGTTTGTTTTTAAATTATTATGGTAAAACATACCTAACAAAATATTTGCCATTTTAGCCATCTTTAAGGGAATAATTCAATGACATCAATTGCATTCACCTTGTTGTGAACCCACCACTATTAATTTCTAAATGTTTTTCATCTCTTCAAACAATAATGGAGTTACCCATTGTAGTTTTCTATGAATTTTAGATATTAATTCCCTGTCTGATATGTCATTGCAAAAACTTTCCCCCCTTTCCAGGCTATGGGCCCTGTTTACTCTTTTGATGAAATCTTTTGATGCACAGAAGTTTATTCTTTTTAGTAGGCCCCAATCATTTATTTTTTGTTTGACTGTTTGCACATTAAAAAAATAATAATCTTTGATAGTGTATGTGTGCCATGTATTAGAGCCTGTAAGTTTGTCCCTAGTTTTTCCATGATTTTTAGTTCTAGGTTTTACATTTAGGTCTTTAATTCATGTTGTTTGTTTTTGTATATGGTATGAGGCATGGGTCTTGTTTCAATCATTTGCTAATCGATTTCCAGTCATGCTAGCACCATTTATTGAAGATACTATCTGTTTCTGATCAGATGTGTTTTGGCTCATTGTTAAAGATCAGTTGACTGTATGTGGTTGGATTGGCTTTTAGATTCTCAATTCTGATCCATTGATCTATATATCTTTCATTATACTCGTACCAGGCTTTTTTGATCATTGTACTTGTATATTAACTTTTGAGTTCAGGCCTTTAACTTTGTTATTCTTCTTAAGAATTGTTTTGCTTAACCATGTTAGAGCTCTCTCCTCTCCAAATAAAGTTCATGATCATTTAGTTCATCTCTCTACAGAATGATGCTGGGAGCTGGATTTGGATTGCATTATTTCTATTGATTCCATTGCATAGTAATGAAATTTTAATAAAGTTAAGTCCCCCCTATTCATGAGCATGGTATTCTTCCAATTTGGAAATCACTTTTGTTTTCTTGTAGTAATGTTTTGTAGTTTTCTTTGTTTAGCGGTTTTATTTCTCTAGTTATATATTTATTCCTAAGTATTTCATCTTTTGGGTTTCTATTGTAAATAGTACTGCTTTCCGAATTTCCTTTTCAGAGACGGTTTTATTATTATGGAGGAATTCGACTGATAATTGTATATTCATCTTGCCACTTGGCTGAATATTTTAATGATTCCAATAATTTTCTTGTTAAATCTTGAGATATTCTATATACAAGACCATATCTGAAAATGGAGTTTTACTTCTTCTTTGCTGATTTAGATGCCTTTAATTTCTCTTTCTTGCCTTAAAGCTTTGACTAAGAGTTCCAACACAATATTGAATAGGAGTGGTGATAAAGGGCATCCTTGACTAGTTCACAAAGGGAATGCTTTCAGTATCTCTCAGTTGAGAATAATTCTGGCTGTTTAATTTTTATATATGCTTTTAATTATTTGAAGAATTTCCCTTCACTCCCTACTCTGTTGAGTGTTTAAATCAAGAGTGAATTATAGAGTGACCCAGTTTCTCCACATCCTTGCCAGCATTTATTACGCTCTGCTTTTTAGAACTTTGCTGTTATTGCTGGTGTAAGATGATATCTCACTGTCATTTTAATTTGAATCTAATGGCTAAGGAGCTCTGGTAGCGTAGTGGTTATGAATCGGCCTGCTAACCTCAGGGTCATCAGTTCGAAACTACCAGCTGTTTCGCGGGAGAAAGATGAGGCTTTCTGCTCCCGTAAAGATTTACAGTCTCCGAAACCCTGTACAAGGTCACTATGAATCAGAACCAACTGCACGTCACATAACAACAACAATGGCTACTGACTGCAAACATTTCTTCCTATGTTTATTGGCTGCCTAAGTGTCTTCCTTGGTGAAGTGTCTGTTTATGTCTTGTGCCCATTTTTTAATTGGGTTGTCTTTTTCTTTTAGAGGTGTTGTAGTTTCCTATAGATTTTAGAAATTAGTCCCTTGTCCAATATGTCATTGCAAAAAGTTTTTACCTTTCTTTGGGCTCTCTTTTTACTATTATTGTGAAATCTTTTGTGGGAGAACTTAGACATTGCTTTCTGAAAATGTGGGGGTTGGGGAGAGTTATAAACGCATGATGTGGCTGGCTTACAAGATTTCAAGAGGAAATTTAGTTTCAGAGAGAGAGGGTGAAGGTAGAATCCCCACTGAATCATTTTCATCTAGATGGGTCTGGTTAAAGGAGATGAGTAATTATTATCATGACTAATTGCGATTGTTATAAATGTAAAGGTAGAAGATGTGTAACAAAAAGGGGGGGGGATAGTGAATCTTAACATTTCAGGAACAAGAGACTCTCAAACCATCAGGAGGGAAAGGCATTAGCAGGTCATGGGATCCTAACCAGAGAAGCAGTGACACCAGAGACTGAGACAGAGGCAATGGCATAGAAAGATAGAACAGTTAAGGACTCTAGACTCATGGAAGGAGAAACGCTGTATGCAGGCAGACAAGAGTCTGGCTTGCAAAATGTGCCCTTTGGTTATTTAAATGATTATATAACCTTGTGTGTTTTTATATCTGTAAAAAAAAAAAAAAAATGGAATAGAGGCAAATACTATTAAATGATGGTGCCTGGAGGGGATTGTAGTCATTGCAACGAAACAAAATATGATTGGTTGAGTGCAAAACCAATGTTCTCCCAGGTAAACTAATTTAATTCACAATAAAAGCTTAAAAAAGAAAAAAAAGAATGGATGTTGGATTTTGTCGAATGTTTTTCTGTATCAATTGATACAATCATGTGGTTCTTTTTCTTTTAAAATTCTACATGTTAAATTATGTTGATTGTTTGTCAAATATTGTACCATCCTTGCTTCCCTGGAATAAATCCCACTTGGTCATGATACAATATATATTTTTTTAATATTCTGTTGAATTCTATTGGTTAGTATTTTGTTGAGAATTTTTGCATCTATCTTCATGAGGGATGTTGTTCTATACTTTTTCTTTTGGTGATGACCTTTAATGATATTGATATAAATTTCATGCTTGCTTCATGAACTGAATTTGGAAGTTTTCCAACATATTCTGCATTCTGAAATCATTTTAGTAAAATTGGTGTCATTTTTTTTCTCTGTATGTTTGGTAATCTTCAACAGTATAGCCATCTGGGTCTTAAATTTTTTTTTTGTTGCTGCTGTTGTTGGGAGTTATCTAATGATTTGATCATTTTCATCTTTCTTATAGGTCTGTTCAAGTTTTTTTTACTGTACTCTGTGTTAGTTAAGGTAGGTTGTCTTTCTAAATCTTTGCTCATTTCATTTCTTGTATATTTTCAAATTTGTTGTAGTACAATTCTTCATAATAGTCTATTATTATACTTATTTCCCTTGGTTCTGTTGCAACATCACCTGTATGTTTTCTTATGCATGTTATTTGCATCTTCCTTTTATCTTGTTAGATTTGCCAATGGTTTCTCAATTTTTTTAATCCTTTCAAGGAACCAGCTTCATGTCTTGTTGAATCTTTTTTCTGTTTTCTAATTCATTTATTTCTGCTGTATTACTTCTTTTCTTCTGATGATTATAGGCTTACTTTGCTAGTCTTTTTCTAATATTTGGAGATGTGTTAATGTGTTAATCTGGCTTGTTTCTTCTTTTTGTTATTATTCAGTTTCCATGTATTTGATTTTATTTCTTTGTTATTCCTATTGTTAATTTCTAATTCTGTAGTATTATGATATGAGAAAACACTTAGAATTATTTTGATGCTTTGCAATTTATTGAGACTTACTTTCTTGATTAACATGTTACATATTCTGGTCAATGTTCCATGTGCACTGGAAAAGAATGAGTATTGTGCTGTTGTTGTATTGAAAGCTCTGTACAGATCTATGAGGTCAGTTTGACTGATTGTGTTGTTTAGTTCCTCTGTGTTTTGGTTTAGTTTCTTTCTGGTGGTTCTGTCCTTTTTTGAAAGTGGTATATTAAAAATTCACACTATTGTTTAATTGTCTATTTCTTTTTTCAATTCTATTAGATGTAGATTTATGCATTTTGAGGTCTTACAATGGCAGCATAAATACTTATGGTTATATTGTCTTGTTCAATTGAAACTTCAATCATGAGATAATATCTTTCTTTGTCCCTTATGCTCTTTTTGACTGAAAGTTTATTTTACTAGATTAGTGTTACCATTCCTGTTTGTTTTTTAATGCAATTATCTGGATATATGTTTTTACTATCCTTTAATTTTTAATATATTCTTCTTTTTGTGTATAAGGTGTGCCTGTTGCAAAAAGCACATTGAAGGATTGGGTTTTCTTATCTGTTCTGCTATTCTCTGTCTCTTGATGCATTTAATCTATTGACATTCAGTAAAATTATTGATAGTTATAAAACGATTGCAGTCATTTTGCTGTTGTGCTGCTGGTAACTTTGTTATGCAAGCTTTTCTGTGCTGAGTGCATTTAAAAAAATTTTATATTAGGATTTTATTGTGGATTGAGTGAAAGTTTACAGGGCATATCATCAGTTTTACATTCAACAAATCATATTCCTTGTTTCATTACATTGATTATAATCTCCTCCATGTAGCATCAGTTAACAGTATTTCTCTTTATCCACTTTAGCTTTTTAAAAAACACACAAACAGAAAAAACCACTCAGGCATATATAATAATTTACATCTCAAAAGGGGACATTCTGCAA
>NW_006410215.1:15275-16459 GCF_000296735.1 Chrysochloris asiatica | reverse complement strand
TTCCACGGCCTCTTCTGAATCCAGCTTGAACCTCTGGAAGTTCTCTGTCAATGTATGATTGTAGCCGTTTCTGTATTAGACCTTGAATATATCCCACCTGAATTTAGAGATCATCTAAAGATGAGATTTGATGCATTAAACACTAAAGACGGAAGACTAGAAGAGTTGTGGGATGACATCAAGAACATCATACAGGAAGAAAACAAAATGTTATTAAGAAGACAAGAAAGAAGGAAAAGGTCAAAATGTATGTCAGAAGAGACATTGAAACTTGCTCTCCAGCATAGAGATGCTAAAACAAATGTGAAAAATGAGGAGGTACAAGAGCTGAACAGAAAATTTCAAAGGTCAGCTCGAGAAGAGAAAGTCAAACACTACAACAAAATGTGCAAAGATCTGGAGTCAGAAAACCAAAAAGGAAGAACATGATCAGCGTTTCTCAAACTGGAGGAACAGAAGAAAAAATTCAATTCAAGCCTTGCCTTTTGTTATTGAAGGATTCTCTGGGCAAATTATTCAATAATGCAGAAAGCATCAAGAGAAGATGGAAGGAATACACAAAGTCACTGTACCAAAAGGAAATGGTTTATGTTCAACCATTTCAAGAGGTAGCATATGATCAAGAGCCAATGATACTAAAGGAAGAAGTCCAAGGTGCGTTGAAGGAATTGGCAAAGAACAAGGCACCAGGAACTGGTGAAATAAAAATTGAAATCTTTCAAGAAAGTGAGGCTGCACAGGAGGCACTCACTCATCTCTGCCAAGAAATTTGGAAGACATCCATCTGGATGACTGATTGGAAGAGATCCATATTTGTGACCCAATGGAATGCGGAAATCATAGAACAATCTCTTTGATATCCCATGTGAGTAAAGTTTTACTCAAGGTAATACAGAAATGACTGCAAGCATACATTGACAGAGAACTTCCAGAGGTTCAAGTTGGATTCAGAAGAGGACGTGGAATGAAGGATATCATTGCTGATGTCTGATGGATCTTGGCTGAAAGCAGATAACGTTAGAAAGTTGTTTACCTGTGCTTTATTGACTACACAAAGTTTTTCGTTTGTGTGGCTCATGACAAGCTATGGACAACATTGTGAAGTATGAGTATTCCTGAACACTTAATTGTGCTCATGAGGAACCTGTACATGGACCAAGAAGCAGTTGTTTGAACAGAACATG
>NW_006410215.1:4318-14745 GCF_000296735.1 Chrysochloris asiatica | reverse complement strand
TGGAGGTCCGGATGGCCAAACTTTGCCTCTCATACTTCAGACATATTGTCAGGAGGGACTAGTTGCTGGAGAAGGATATCATGTTTGGTAAGGTGGGGGGGGTCAGAGAAAAAGAGGAAGACCCCCAGTGAGATGGATTGGCCAAGTGGCAGCATTGATGGGCTCAAGCGTGGCAACAATTGTAGGGTTGGCCCAAGATCTGGAAGTCAAAATAAGGTCACCATGAGTTGGTACCAACTTGATGGCACCTAACAACAACAACAACCAGGGAGACATTAATCCTAAATGTGTATGAACCAAATAATTGTTAAGTGCCATCATGTCGCTTCTGACTCACAGTGACCTTATATAGTGCTTCCGAGGCTGTAAATCTTTGTGGGAGCAGAAAGTGGGATCTTTCTTTTATGTGGCGGCTGATGAGGTCGAACCTCTGAAGTTGTGGTTTATCATCCAGTGCTTATCATCATATAAGCAAAGTAAGAGCTGGTAGAGCTGTAGGGAGAAATAGACAATCCCACAAGTATAGCCGGGGACTTTCAACAACCCCCTCACAGCCATGAATGGAATTCCTTGACAGAATATCAGCCAGCATATAGAAGACCTGAACTACAACCAACCAACAGGGAATGACCGACATTTACAGAACACTCCCTGTCCCCAACAACAGCTGACTACACATTCTCTCTGCCCTAAGCACCCCTGAAATATTCACCAAGATAGATGGTATCTGTAGACATAAAACAAACCTCAAGAAGGTTAAAAGATTTGATACCCTACAGAATATGTTCTCTCATCATAATGGAATCAAACCAGAAATCAGTAGCAGGAAGACAAGAGGAAATCCTCTAAATGCACAGAAATCGAACAACATAATTCTAAATAATCCAGGGGAGAAAAGGAAATCGCAATGGAGATTTGATAATCTCAGGAAGACATCTTTCAAGACAATAATGAGTACAGTGATCAAAGCTACAAGAACCCAGTTCCCTGTTAGACCTGCTGTAAGCAGGACAGTCGGTGTTTTGTAAGACTCGATTTGATACACTAACGGTAGAATGTCCAGCTGGCAAAACAGAATGCCCATACCACATCCCTTACATGAGAAGATAAAGTCTTCACAAAACTTTATACACAGTTAGGTTGACAGTACCCTCTAAATACCTTTCTTGAAACATCAG
Source organism: Chrysochloris asiatica (assembly GCF_000296735.1). Taxonomy (NCBI): domain Eukaryota; kingdom Metazoa; phylum Chordata; class Mammalia; order Afrosoricida; family Chrysochloridae; genus Chrysochloris; species Chrysochloris asiatica. The sequence continues at coordinate 13,567 of NW_006410215.1, read as the reverse complement.
TTCTTACCGATGGTCCCCCAAAATTTGCATGCTATCATTTTTTTTTAAAGGGTAGAAATATGCATTACTGTGGAAATTAACATCCAAATTGCTTTAACCATCTTTGAAAGGCCCTAACAAGCATCCAAGAGGAAAACGTTAACAACTTCCCCAGGAAACATCAAAGCAAGGTTGGTGTTTGCCTCAAATGATAGTTCCTAAAAGGAAAAAGATGTAATCTTTAACCTTTCCTCTTTGGAGGCAGGGTAGATGAACTATACAATTCATAAACAAGATTTTCTCACTTTATAAAGGAGAAGAACTGAGATCTTGGTTTCGGTGCATATTAAACTCAAAATACAAAATCCACTCTGTTGATAATGATGAGGGGAAAATCACTCTTCAACAATTGAGTTCTCATGCAATGAAATCCTATGATGTGTGGAATCCGCCTTTTGATTTGTAAGTGCTGGACGTCCTCCTCTGAGACACATTTTAGGTGTAGCCACCTACAGTCTTCCCATCTTGTGAGTCAAAGGAAGGGGGGCAAACCCCATTAATGTCGTCATTTCTATTTTCCCCTCTGTTTTATCCCTCATTCATCTAGAACTATGTAAGAACTGAGTTCATTCATCTAGACCCATGTAAAAACTGAATTGTTACATTTGTAGACATTTACACAGGTATTCATATTGATTTTTTAGTTCCTGTTTATATTTTAGAACCCATACGTACATTTTTTTCTGCTATATAATATCCATTAGGTTCTTTGTTTCTTGGTTGGAGGTTTAGAGTCATGATTTCATAATACTATGTTTAAGCCTTCAGTTCCACTTCCTAGTTCCTAGCATGGTGCCTGGGGTCTTAAAAGCTTCCAAGTGGTCATAGTAGGAGAGTCAGGGCTAGGAGGAGGAGGAAAGCATGGCTAATTGCCTCTGTGAACAGCTGCCTCCTCTGTCAGCAGACCAGAGACCTAGTTGGTTCTTGACTACTATTACTGAAGATTTATGTCAAAGATTCTGCAAAATCCTGTTCAATAGGAGAAAAACAGAATTTCAAATTCTCATGGACTGCAGACTCTTTGGAGACATGGAGAGTGAATGAACTCCTGACATTATTGCCCGGAGATAACCTTTAAACCTTAAACCAAACACATCCCCTAAAGTCTTCTCAAAATGATCAATAGTTTAGTTTAAGTAGCAAAAAAGGTCTGCCTTGAGTACTATTGTTGTTGTTGTTAAGTGCCGTTGAGTCAGTTCCGACCCATAGCGACCCTGTACAGGGTTTCCGAGGGTGTAAATCTTTACGGGAGTAGAAAGCCTCATCTTTCTCCCGCGGAGCGGCTGGTAGTTTCGAACCGCTGACCTTAAGGTTCGCAGCCCGATTCGTAACCACTACGCTACCAGAGCTCCTGCCTTGAGTACTATACCCTTTCAAAAATTGTCTATATAGGATCAAGGAGTCCTGGTGTGGCTCCGTGGGATAATGTGCTGGACCACAAGGTTGGCGGCTCAAATATACAGGGTTAATATGAGTTAGAACCAACTTGAAGGCACTCAACATATGGGATCAAAGTGACAATAGCAACTTTATGCTAGTTTATGTTAATGGAGGAGGACAACTCAGAAAGGGATTGGACAACTCAATAATGCAGTCAGTGGCATTAAATAGTACACACAGAAACTGATGAGGTGGTGTATGCTGTGCTCTGTATATTCTCAGTAACAAAGCAAAAATAAAATTTATAGGGAGAAAAAAAAGCTTATCAACATTGTTGTGAAGTGCTGTCAAGTCAATTCTTACCCATAGTGACCCTGTATAGGGTTTCCAAGAAGCAGCTGGTGAGCTTGAACCACCGACCTTGCAGTTCAAATGGCTTTGCAGTTTGGCGCATTAACCCACAGCGCCACACCAGGACTCCTTATCAATATTAGTAACCCTTATTGTTGTTGTTGTCAGGTGCCATCGAGTCGGAACCGACTCATAGCGACCCCATGCACAGCAGAACAAAACAATGTCCGATCCTGGGCCAACCTCACTACCGCTGCCACACTTGAGTTCATCAATGATGCCACCTGGCCAATCCATCTCGTAATAAAATGCCTTGGAGCTCTAAAATTCCTGAAGTTTCAAGAATTTCCTTGCAAAACGTCCTTAAGACCTAGCTACTCATCAACATTGGCAGCTTCGGGAGGAAGGGGAGGTGGGGAGGCTCCGAGCAGAGAACACTCAGCTCCAGGTACTCCTGGATGCAAGGCACAAGAGACCTCCCAGCTAGTCAGAGAAGACTGTGTGCCAAGCGAACCCTGACAGTTTTGTTTCACATAGCCGGGGACTTTGTTGTTAGGTGCACACACAATTAATGTTGTTGTGTTTTCTAGATGAATTGATCCTTTTATTGTCATGAAACTCCCCTCTTGATGTCTGGTGATTCTCTTGATGTTTACTTTGCCTGATAGTACCATAGACCTACCAGCTTCCTTATGCTTAGCCTTTGTATGGGGTATCTTTATCCATTCTTTAACTTTGTTTGTCCTTATCTTTATGTTTAAAGTGTTTTTGTTGTAAAGAACATGCTTTTTTCTCCAGTCCACCAGTCTCTGTCTTGTAATTGCCATGGATAGTATAGCACTATAGGATATATACTGTACTGCTAACTGCAGGGTTGGTGGTTCAGAACCTACTCTACGGCACTTAACAACAATACAAACATTGGTTTGATAGGTTTTGTTTGATCTTTCCATTGTCTATTTCCATTTAGAATGTTTTTATTGTGAATTGGATGAAGGTTTGCAAACAAATCAGTTTTCCATTTAACAGTCCATACATCTTTGGTTTCACGTCATTGATTGTAATCCTCACAATTAAACACAACTTTCATTATAATGCTCACTTGACACTTCTGAATTTTGTCCTTAGGTCTCAACTGATGGGTTATTCTAAGGAGTGCATACCTCCCTAGTCTTACTATTCACCTTATGTTGTTGTTGTTACGTGCCATCAAGCTGGTTACAACTCAGAGCGACCCTGTATAGCAAAAAGATGGAGACAACCTAGATACCTTTCAGCAGAGGAATGGCTGAACAAACTCTGGTACACACACACACAATGGAATATTATGCAACACTGAAGAGTAATGAGGAATCTGCAAAATACCGACTAACACACAGGAACTTGGAGGACGTTAGACTGAGTAAGATTTGTCAATTGCAAAGGGACAGATAACCTATTTAGACCACTGTTGTAAAAAATCTAGAAAAAGGTTTTCATTTTATAATAAGTTTTCTATTATTCACTGGGTAGAGTGTACGCACATACTTACTTGGGTGACAGGGAAGGCAGATAAAGAGAAAGGAAAGAAAAAAGGAAATTCCTTTCTTCTTCTCCCCCCACTCAATGTATTAGAAACATTGTATATTTATTTTCTCATCAAAAAGAGTTCACACATTATTTTTGTTGGAAACATGAAGATCAGGTCACTATGGCAGATCCTCTGTGTTTACCATGTGTTTAATCAGGACAGTCTAACCTCTTATTGTTGTTGTTGTTGTTAGGTGCCATCGAGTCAGTACCGACTCATAGCGACCTTATGCACAGCAGAATGAAACACTGCCCAATCCTGGATCAACCTCACTACTCTTGCCATGCTTGAGTCCATTGATGCTGCCACTTGGCCAATCCATCTTGTTAGGGGTCTTCCTCTTTTTATCTGGCCCTCCACCTTACCAAACATGATATCCTTCTCCAGTGACTGGTCCCCTCCTGACAATATGTCTGAAGTATGAAAGATGAAGTTTTGCCATCTTGGCCTCCAAGGAGCACTCTGGCTGCACTTGTTCCAAATGGATCTGTTGGTTCTGTTGGCAGCCCACGGCACTTTCAGTATTCTCCTCCAACACCATAACTCAAAAGCATCAATTCTTCTACGGTTTTCCTTATTCACTGACCTCTTATTACATCTTAATCATTTTATTTTCTCCCATAACAATGGACTCTAATGGTGAATTATGAAATCAGAAATGTTTTTGAAAACTGCATTTCAAAAAACCCATTTACAGGCTAAATTATACTACTACGTCTAGGAATATTGGCACCCATCCCATCTTCCATCCATTGTCCATTACCCAAAACATCCAGTGGTCAGCCTAAATCTCCATCTTTTGAAGGTTCAGATTTCTTTATCTTTGAAAAGATCCCATTATTTATTGGTAGATATGTATGAAAGTATAAAAGCACGGATTGACACAGTCCAGGAAGGTCAGTATTCATGGAATAACTAAGGATACCTGCATTGGGCACTTATTATTCTGGAAATTTACCTCTAGCCACTCCTTTTGTCCACATATTTGCTTTGGGTTCTGTGGCATTGTAGGATAAGCCCTGGACTGCGAACCACAAGGTTGGCAATTCAAACCCACTAGCTAGTCCTAGGAAGCACACACAACATCAACAACCTTGGAGCAGTCTTATCTTGCCTGTAACCACAGCTGATGGGTTCGGAGTTAGCTCCCCAAGTGAAGCTGGGACAATCAGAGCTCTTTCTCAGACACTGTGGACTTGAGAGACAGAGAGCCACGGCTTTGTCTTGCAAGTTGATTGACAGGTGTAAGCTGTTGGCAGTTATGTGACTTAAGGAGCCCCCGTGTTGGTCTATGTTATTGTTGTTATGTGCCGTGGAGTCGGTTCTGACCCATAGCGACCCTGCACAGGGTTACTGAGGCTGTAAATCTTTACGGGAGCAGAAAGCCTCATCTTTCTCCCGCGGAACAGCTGGTAGTTTCAAACTGCTGACCTTGTGGTTCACAGCCCGATTCGTAACCACTACGCTACCAGAGCTCCTTGTGTTGATCTATAGGGAAAGAAAAGCTGAAGTAACTAATGGAGTCTCACCAAAGTGGAGACTAGCGACAGACAGAGGGGGATTTTGATGGTGTTTAGGTCCTGGATTCCAGTGTGTTCCCAAGACTCACCCACACTTCAGGCTTTGGGTGTTGTAAGGCAACATTTAAGAAATTAAAACAAAATATTAAAAAAATAAATTCCCATTTGTGCTTAAGCTCAGTCCAAGTTGGGTGACTGTTTCATGAAACCGAAAGAGCCATAAATTCACACACCACCATACAGAACCCACTGTTACAACTTGATTAGTTGCCATTATAAATAAAGTCATAAAATTGCTTCTATATTTCCCAGTATGAGTGGGCGTCGTATTATTGACTATGAAAGTGTTACCTCAAGAGTAGATTGAGGAAACTCACATGTTTTCATAGCATATGAAAAAGGAGACCTGGAGAGATTCCACAAAGCACACACCATGTATTGGTGGGGAGGCTTCCCAAGAAGGCCGGAGGTAGAGCAAGCCCAGGGGGTACTGGGCCCCAGGGCTGCTTCTCTGTGAGGCTCTCTGGTCTCTGGGGCCGGCATGTGCCTCCATAGGTCACAGGGTGGCTGGAGCAGGCCCCAGAGTCATAAGCAGGGGCAGCACGGCCCCGAGGCAGGAAAGGGCCATTGGTTCTCTGTTGTTAACTGCCGTGGATTTGGTTCTGACTCATAGTGACCCAGTACAGGGTTTCTAAGGAGCCAATGGTGGGTTTGAACTGCTGACTTTATGGTTAGCAGTCCAGTGCTTATCCTACAGTGCCACACCAGGAGTCCATTTCTGCTTTGGTGGTGGTGGTAATTGTGTATCACTGAGTCAGTTCCAGCTCATAGCAACGCTGTATAGGGTTTCTGAGGCTGTAAATCTTTACTGGAGCAGAAAGCTTCATCTTTCTTCCATGGGGAGGATGGTAGATTAGAACTGTGAACTTTGTGGTTAGAGGCCCAGCTCCTGACTCACTAGGCCATCGTTGTTGTTGCTAAGTGCCATCTTGTCGAGCCCAATTTGACTCATAGTGGCCCTGTATAGAGTTTCTGAGGAGCGGCTGGCTGGTGGGTTTGAACCACCGATCTTGTGGTTAGCAGCCCAGTGCTTATGCTATAGTGTCACACCAGGACTTCAGTGCCCCTCAAAAAGTGCAGAAAACTTTCCCTGAAGCCTCAAGCAAACTTCTCTTCGTATCTCATTGACCATAAATGTGTCACATGCTCTTCTCGGAACTAATCACCAACAAGGGTGTGGGAACCCAGGGCTGCCTTGACCCTATCAGGATTCTGCTTTAGGGTGTGGCTGAGTGCTCCCCCCTTTGGAGCACAAGTAGATTATTGCCTGTTCTGTTTCAAAAGATGCAAAAATGGTGAGCAGTCAGTCAGCCGAGTCAGTTCCCTGTGGCAAGCTGGTGTTTTCAGAACCCCAAACGACTCCAAGGCTCTTTCCACCACACCTCTCAGAGCACCCCTAACCAGCCATCTGTGTGCTGTAGGCAAATTTTGGCAGGAGCTGCCAGAATGCAGCGTCCCACTGGTATTTACTCCATCTACTGTGCCTCTGACGTCAGTAGCATAGAAGGGAATGACCAGAGCAGCCAGCTTTCCTGAAGGCTGTCCAACCTCGAAAGGAGACTTGAAGAGACCTGTGAAAGAAAGGCATGCCTCACTGCTATGGGCCCAGACCAGGCTCCGACGATGCCCTGGAAAACCAACAGCTGGTTTTCTTGGTTAGCTCTTCAGATGTTCTCCACGCAGATGCTACAGCAAAGACTCCCAAATTCACGACCTTCTCTGCTATGGAAGAAATGAGATCAGGGCAGCTGATTGAGCCCTTAAAATCATCTGTTAAACAACTTGTTGTTATTGTTGTTGTTGTTAAGTGCTGTAGAGTCAGTTCCGACTCATAGCGACCAGTGGAAAGTCCACCGACCAGTTTTTTTCTTTGTGATCAGTCTATGTCCACTTGCACAGGTTCTGAATGAGCCACCAGGAAACATACTCCAGGCCTCATTAGTTTAAATCGTGCAAAGTCAAGAAATGACTCTCCACTGAATCCCGTGGATTCAATTACAGGGAGAGTCTGAGCCCAGCGTTTCCATAACCAGCAAGGTTGGGCAGGTGCATCTGGACTGGGCTGGGAGGAGGTGACCACTTGGAGATTCAGGGACAGCAGGAGATTTATTACCACTGAGAGAAGGGGAAGAGACAATTCTATCCGTCATTGCCTGAAATTGTCATGGAAGTCAGTGATATGCACATTGTTAGCTGATATTTTGGGTTGGTATTGACTCATGGTGACCCCATGCACAACAGAACAACACACTGCCCAGTCTTAAGCCATCCCCACGAATGCTGCTCATTGGCTAGTTGTGATCCAGAGGGTTTCATGTGCTGATTTTGGGAAGTAGATTTGTTGTTGTTAGGTGCCATCTTGTCGGCACTGACTCGTAGTGATGACCCTCTGCACAACAGAATGAAACACTGCCTGATCCTGGGCCAACCTCACAATTTTTGCCACGCTTGAACCCATTGATGCTGCTACTTGGCCAATCCATCTCACTGGGGGTCTTCTCCTTTTTTTCTGACCCTCCACCTTACCCAACATGATTTCCTTCTCCAGCAACTGGTCCCACCTGACAATATGTCCGAAGTATGAGAGATGAAGTTTGGCCATCTTGTTCTCCAAGGAGCACTCTGGCTGCACTTCTTCCAACACAGATCTGTTGGTTCTTTTGGCAGCCCATGGCACTTTCAATATTCTCCCCCAACACCATAACTCAAATGCATCAATTCTTCTACAGTCTTCCTTATTCACTGTCCAGCTTTCTCATGCATATGAGGTTATTGAAAATACCATGGCTTGGGTCAGGCGCACCTTAGTCCTCAAGCTGACAGCTTTGCTCTTCAGCACTTTAAAAGGGTCTTGTGCAGCAGATTTGCCTAATGCAGTGCATCGTTTGATTTCTCGACTGCTGCTTCCATGAGTGTTGATGGTTTGTCCAAGAAGAATGAAGTCCTTGACAACTTCAATCTTTTCTCCATTGATATGAATGTTGTTTATTGGTTCAGTGGTGAGGATTTTTGTTTTCTTTACATTGAGATGTAATCCATACCGAAGGCTGTGGTCTGGTCTGTGGGAAATATATTTCCAGGTCTTTATTTCTAGTGTCTTTTGGTCTGGAAGCTCTGCTAACATCTGTCCAGCATCATAGCAACATTCTCCAATGACAGGCAGGTGATGGTTGACCATTAGGTGCAATGGCAGGAATTGAACTCAGGTCTCCCACGTGGAAGCTAAGAATACTACTGTCCCCAGTGTGGATATTGACACTCCCATTTAATAGTTCAGGAGTTTGGGGTTCAGGCAAGATGAACGTAGTCCCTACTTGCACAATGAAAGGATTCCGAGTCCATGGCAGGTCCTAGTCTGAGACAAATGGGACACAGGTGATTATCGGGTGCTGGAACACTGTTTAGGAGAGCAGGCTGAGTGGAGTAGGGCACTGGGCTAACTTCTAGGCCTGTGGGCAGAGAAGTTAGCAGAGGTCAGAGTGCAGGGAAGACAAAGGTGGCACAAGAAGAAGGTAAACATATGCCCTCTTGTGGTCATTGCTGGTAAAACATATATTGAACTCTGGAGGCTCAGCTCTCAGCTGTATCCTGGGGTTGGCTGGAATGGCAATTTGTGGAAACAGTTCTTGGGAGGTAGGAAGACACCAGAGCTACTGGGAACTGGGAGAAGTATTGCTTGCAGTTGCCTGTGGATCATTACTGGGATGGGGAGGTAGAATCGTGGCTTAAAGAAAGTCAGACATGATCAGAAAGAGTGAGGCGAAAACAGAGCAATGAGCTGGAGGCCTAGAGGGACAAGAGGTGGGTTGACCTCACATGACATCATAGAACCGTTCCAAAAGGATTCTTAGGAGCCCTGGAGTGGCGCTGTGGGTTAATGCGCTGGACTGCAAAATAGGTTTGAATGGAAGGTCATCAGTTCAAGCTCATCAGCTTCTCCTCAGAAGCTCTATGTTGCTAGGTATCATTGAGTTGGTACCGACTCCTAGTGACCCTATGCAAAACAGAATGAAACACTGCCCTATCCTGTACCAATCTCACAGTTGTTGCCACACTTGAGCCATCTTGCTGGGGGTCTTCCTTTTTTCCTCTGACCCTCCACCTTACCAAACATGATATCCTTCTCTAGTGACTGGTCCCTCTTGAAGATATGTCCGAAGTATGAGAGATGAGGTTTGGCCGTCCTGGCCTCCAAAGACAACTCTGGTTTCACTTCTTCCAACACAGATCTGTTGGTTCTTTTGGAAACCCATGATACTTTCAATATTCTCCTCCAACACCAGAACTCAAAAGCATCAATTCTTCTGTGGTCTACCTTATTCACTGTCC
>NW_006410215.1:0-533 GCF_000296735.1 Chrysochloris asiatica | reverse complement strand
ATTTTAAACCATTCAGTGTTTCCATGTTCTGTTCAAACAACTGCCTTTTGGTCCCGGCATGGATTCCTCATGAGCACAACTAAGTGTTCTGGAATACTCATACTTCTCAATGTTGTCCATAGTTTGTCATGATCCACACAATCGAAAGCCTTTGCATAGTCAATAAAGATGCACAGGTAAACATCTTTCTGATATTCTCTGCTTTCAGCCAAGATCCTTCAGACATCAGCAATGATATCCCTCATTCCACGGACTCTTCTGAATCCTGTTTGAACCTCTGGAAGTTCTCTGTCAATGTATGCTTGCATCCATTCCTGTATTACTTTTAGTAAAACTTTAATCTCATGGGATATCAAAGAGATTGTCTGATGATTTCCACATTCCATTGGGTCACCTCTCTTTGGAATGGGCACAAATAAAGATCTCTTCCAATCAGTCGGCAAGATAGTTGTCTTTCCAAGTTTCTTGGCAGAGATGAGTGAGTGCCTCCTGTGCTGCCTCAGTTTCTTGAAAGATTTCAGTTTTTATTCCAT
>NW_006410214.1:14844-15418 GCF_000296735.1 Chrysochloris asiatica | reverse complement strand
AACATAATCTGATATAATTTGATGAACCTGACCTAATCTATGGATGCAGTAGCTCAAAAGAGGGAACAAATCCTTACAGCAAGTATCATTCCCACTCCCTCTATATACAGAGTAGACAGTGATGGGTAATTTAGACATTGGCTACCCAAAAAGGGGGTGCTTACAAAGGCAAGAAGTGACTGGCCTAAAAGCTTTCAAGAGGGAAGCTAAATTCATAGGGCATGGAGGAAGGTAGAATCTCCACTGAGTAGTATACAATCTGTTTAGGCGGGGCTGATGAAATGAAATCTGGATGGATCTCTTGTGATTCAATAGTGAATAATTGTTATCTGGACTGCTTGTGAGGGATGGAATTGTAAATGTAGACGTTTTTTAGTAAGGAAGGGAGTGATTAACTTTTCAGCCTAAGAGCGGAGGTCCCTGAGACCATCAAGGGAGAAGAGTTGGAAGCAGGACCCTACCCAGAGAAGCAGTGATGCCTGAGATGGAAGTAGAGACAATGACGTGGAGAGATGGAGCTGTTGGGGACTTTAGACACAGAGAGGGAGAGGGGCTGTGTGCTGATGACTGCGGG
>NW_006410214.1:9639-11294 GCF_000296735.1 Chrysochloris asiatica | reverse complement strand
TTTTTTTCCTTCCTTTAATCGAGTTCTGATTATCAAGCCATTGAGGATAGGTCAAATGGGTACTACCTTCAAGTCTGGGCATTCTTGTGCATCTCCCCTGACTTCATATTAACTGGATGCTTCACTCTCAGCTCTAGCCCTCTGTGGCTATGTCTTTGTCCATGTGTTCAGGAATCCCCAGGTCTCACCACTCTTCACACCAACTAGCCCTTCCTCTTCTGTCTCTCATCTCCAAATCAATGGGAGCCTATGAAAACATGGTTGAACTCCACCCATTTCTTCACAGTTGCCTTTCTCTCCTTCCACTCATCATTAGAGCAACATGGTTGCCTGTAAGCTTACATGCCTGCTCATGTCTTCCCTTTGAGTTTCAGTCTTTGAGGGGGATTTGTCCTGAAAAGACTTGATTGCTTGCCTTGATGGTTCCCTGACAAATTGCTTGTTCTTATAGTAGTCAATCATACTGTCTTTTAAAAAGATGTTTAGATCTTTAAAATAAGATCTCTCTTATCTGAGCTAAAATTTTCTGTTGTCTCTTAGGCATTGGGGAGTTGTATTTGTAAACACAAACAGTGGAGTTGTTGGACCTGGAGGGGAGAAATTTCTGCTTGAGGACTAAGGTGTGCCTGATCCTAGATGTCGTATTTTCAATAACTTCATATACATGCAAAAGCTGGACAGTGAATATGGAAGACTGTAGAAGAATTGATGCTTTTGAGTTGTGGTGTTGGAGATAATACTGAAAGTGCCAGGAGCTGCTAAAAGGACCAACAAATCTGTGTTGGAAGAAGGTGCAGCCAGAGTGCTATTTGGAGGCCAGAATGGCCAAACATTGTGTCTCATACTTCAGACATATTGTCAGGAGGGACCAGTTTCTGGAGAAGGATATCATGTTTGGTAAGGTGGAGGGTCAGAGAAAAAGAAGAAGACCCCCATTGAGATGGATTGGCAAAGTAGCAGCATCAAAGGTCTCAAATGATAGCAACAATTGTGAGGTTGGGCCAGGACCGGGCAGTGTTTTGTTCTGTTGTGCATAGGGTCACTATGAATTGGTACTGACTCAATGGCAATTAACAACAACAATACCATAATTCACATGCATTACTTAGTGTACTGTCTTCCTTATTCATTGTCCAACTTTCACATGCATATGAGGAAAATATGAGAGCGTAAATTCAGAGGCACTTCGTATTGTTGTGTTGTTGTTTTATGCCGTGGAGTTGGTTCTGACCCATAACAACCCTGTATAAAGGCTTTGCACTTGATATACATGGGTTGAAAAAATCTAAAAGCAGAGCCTTACCTCCATGTTAGTGCCTTGACTTGAGTCTACAATGCATAGTACGTCCTAAAGCTGTCTTTTCTAACAAATATTCTCCTTATGAATAGCACAATGACAATTTTCACCTTTCAATTAAGTTAATATGTTGTTGTTGCTGTTAGGGTTTACTAGCTGCTGATAGGTTTGAACTGCCGACTGTATACTACAGCACCACACTAGGTCTCCCAGTAGAATATGTGTTGTTGTTAAGTGTCATTGAGTAGGTTCAGACCCATAGCAACCCTGTCTAGGTTTTCCAAGGAGTGAACTAGTGAGCTTGAACTGCTAATCTTGTGGTTCTAATTGACTTTGCAGTCCGGTATATTAACCCACA
>NW_006410214.1:4460-8859 GCF_000296735.1 Chrysochloris asiatica | reverse complement strand
AGCCACCAAATCCAGTATGAAGTTGCAGGCTTCCAATGACTTGCAGAATTCCCTCCCCCTAATAGCTAGCTTCCCTCATAAATCCAATTTATGTTCCCAGTCAGCAGGAAATAGTTGGATGAAAACATTACCTTTATTACCCCAGAATAGGAGATTAACAAAAGGAGGAGGAGTTGAAGCTGCATCTAGCTACAACAACTCTATCTTGCAAGGAGAGCTACCAATAGTGGTAACACTTATCAGCATTTTCCTATAGGTAACTGGTAGCTAGCCTCTACTTCAAGGACTATTACAGGAAGAAGAACCCTACATCTCTTGTGAAAACCACTGATAACCACCATTTTGGGGAAAACCTACAACTTTTTTTGGTGGGGGGGATTTAATAAGTCTGTAGGAGACAAGTCTGGAGAGGTCAACACAAGAGATAAGCAGAGCAACAAAGAAAGTCCTAAAATTCCTTAAACCCTTATCCCATACTGCAGATCCCTATAAATATGCCTTCCTTGTTTTCCAAAGGCAGCCTTTGGTGGATACTCAGTTCACATTTTCCCTGTATTATACATTAAATCTTGTTTTTCCACCGTACCCATCTCAAAATTATTATTATTATTATTTTTGCCATAGACAGCTCCAACTCAACTCATCATTTGCAGCAACACAACAATCTTGTATTCTACCACTAAGCAGTTTCTAACCATAAAGTAGATTCCAAGGAGAATGTAACTAAACATTCATAAATCCTAATGCACTTCAGTTTCAAGTTGGGGAAAAGAGGATAGGGATAGGCCTATTAAAACATCCTATTTCAACTGCCAAATTTTGGACAAAAAAACAACAAAAAAACCAGTATCCTGTCATTTTCTATTTAAATATATACAGACGCAGGTTACACAGGTCTGATTTACCAATTCTTGCCTCCTACCTGTGCGTAGGCTATGAGTCAGAATTGACTCAATGGCACCTAACCACCACCTGCTCTTTCATTTTAAGTAAATCTGCACTCATTTTGAACTCTAAAAAACCTCATTGAGTTGATTCAGACTCATAGTGACCCCGTAGGACATAGTAGATATGCTCTACTACGGTTTCCAAGGCTGTAATAAGTATTTATGGATGCTGACTGCCACAACCGTCTCTCTCATGCATATCCACTGGTGCATTGAAACCAGGGACCATAGCCCATTGTGGCCACCAGGGCTCCTCACTTTATCACAGTCACCTTCACTTGCTGCATGTGCTGCTTTTGCTCTTAAATCATTCTCTGTTGTTATGGTATAATTATTTCACTCTCAGAAGTAGGTCAGTATAGGTGAAAAATTAGCTGTTATCCCTCACTAATCCTATATGCAGCAGACTTAGAAACTATGAAAGTACTTGAAATATTTTACCACTGAACGATTCAGATTTAAACAGTCTGAAAACCCTATTCTTATTGAATTTTGAGAAATAGTTTATTTAGAAAAGAAATTCTAAAGCTGTTGACACTACTAGTATAGTAACACTGACATACAATGGTTAACTTTCTCTACATCAACTGGAGATTGTTGGTCCACACAACTGAAAATTTAAAACATGTGAAACACGTAACAGATGAAAGCAAAAGCATATAATAGGAGAAAATATTTACCAGTTCTTTTCTGTTCAAATTGGCAATGAATTTTCGATTTACTGATACCTGATCACAGTAATTTCCAGAAGTATAATCAGTGTAAAGTTAAATGACATAGTGTTGTTGTTAAATGCCACCAAGTTGGTTCTGACTCATAGTGACCCTGTACAGGGTTCTGAGAAGCAGACAGTAGATTTGAACTGTTGACCTCGTGTTTCGCAGTCCAATGTGGATCCTACAGTGCCACTACAGAAAAACCTGAGGATTTCAATACTACAGTCCCTTTCTTAGATCCCTAAAAACTTAAAAATTTAACAAAAACACATTCTGGACCAATTTTTATTCCTTCCATAACCCATCATATGGAAAAATTATTCTAGTGATTCCAGAAATCACTAGAATACAAGCATCATTCTAGTGATTCAAAAAATCCTTCTATGCCATCTGCAAAAAATAAAAATAAAAAATGACGTTACCTACAACCCCTATCACAGCACTCTCTACTTCTCATCTGGGTTCCGTAATTCACTACAATGATCAGCCATGCAGAACTCAGTCACCATACTTAGACTTATGGGGTTTATTAAGAAAGCTAACAGATTACAATGCAGGATCAGAAAGATGCTCAGGACACAGTTCTTCCAGTTAGGACAGCCTCTCCTTTTTCATGCCCATAGGCAGGCCTCTCTGGCCTTCATATGCTTCTTAGCCTGGCCTCTAGCCTGTTCCAGCAATCTTACTCCAGCAATGTTACAAAGCTTCTTTAATGCTGCAGAAAAATACCTACAGGTCACATCAATCAATCATAATCCTCAGACCAAAGATGCTCGTTTTTAGCTCCTTGGGTCAGTAAACCGATCTCTCCAAGTAAATGCCTAGAGACACTCCTCTCCAAGAATGAGCCTCTATTTGACTTGTTCTGTGGGTCAGGAACTTCACCATTTTGTCTGGTGCTTTGATTTTGATTCTGCTGTTGCTGCTCCTCTGCCACTTCTCCAGTGTCACAGTGCGCAGTCCCTGGATCAAAGAGGTTCAATGTGCAGCCTCCACTCCTGGCTCTGTATTCTTTGATGTTAATGAGAATCCCCCTCCCAGACTCTGATATGCCTCATTTTAAAGCAATGTTGAAGTCCCAAATTTTCACAATCACAATCAACTCTGTTAACAATTAAAACAGAATCACATCACCCTATCTTCTCATACTTTTTCTTCTCATACTTTTTCTTTCCTAAACTCATGAGAGAAATAAAGTTATTTGGTGGGAATTACAAGGACTATGGATAGAAGACACATTAAACAATACAATACACACCATCCATATTCATTTTGGTCCATTAATCAGTCCCCCACAAAGCAGTGGTAAAACCAATTCTCATAAGAAATTTGAGGCAAAGATGAAAATATCAATAAAAATATGTATGCAGATAAGTATTCAATTCACAGTAAATGGAAAGGTTTTCAAATTGTATTTACTATGAAGTACAAATAAATACTCAAAATTACTTTATGAAATGAGATATATCAGTTTCATTACTTCCAGAACTGCATGTAACAAAACACCAATTCACACTGGCTTAAGTAGTAAGGAAATTTATGAAATAACTGAACACAAAGTGCAGACGATGCCTGGCTTTGTCTCAATACAAGCTTTGTCTTTAATACTGGCTTCAACGTTAGGCTGGCAGCTGCAAGCTTCTTTTTTAAAGAAGACAATGTACATGAGCATGAAGACTACTTATTTTGTTTCATTTAGTATAAAGAAGCTCTTTTCTAGACATTCCCAGCAATCTTTGTTTTCAGTTTCAATACTCAGAATCAGAATCCACAGTCATTTCCCCCCCCCCTCAAAAAAATCACTGGATTGATCACAAGTGCATGAAGTAATAATCTAGGGTTGAAAGTATGCTAGAATCAACCACAATGGCCACTCATGATTTGGAAAACCAGTTCCCTTAAAACATGCCATGTTTTCATTTTTTTAGGTTCATTGCCTCAATAAGACATTTAAAAATCATGTTTACATTTAATAAAATATAATTTTTCCAATTTTAACTAAAAAATGGAAGATGCTATATAAAGTTAAATCAACTACTTAAATCAACCTTTCATAGAAAATGTTGCCAGCTGATAAGGGTACCGCTAGGCATTTAATTGAAGAGCTTCATTTGCTGACCCAAGGTGATAGAACTGAGCACTTTTGGGCTGAGGCTTATAGTGGATTGGTGGCACTTTTAGGCATTCTTCTGCAGTATATAAGCAGCTTTGTAACACTAAGAATCTTAGCCTAGTAATAACATACTTTATGTATACTTGCTGACTTCACTACAATCAGAAAGAATAAATATATTTTATTTGCATAAATATGTAACAGCCACCATAATTGTAACTTTACTAAATTGCATATTGCATTCATTTAACAAATATGTGGCATTTACAAGACAGTGTTCTAGGTGTGGGATAAAGCAATAAATATACACATAAAAAACTCAACTTTCAGGAGAAAACAGCAACAAAAAAATGAAAAAATTATCCTACATGAGATTATGATACATGCAACGGAAAAGATTTGGGACAGGAATTGCCAGGGTGACAGAAAAGTAGGGGAGAGGCTTGCTATGTAAAATCAAGTGGTGAGGAAAGGACTCACTGATAACATTTGAAGACTTCTAAATCAGGAATCCTGGTGTGGCACTGTGGGTTAAC
Organism: Chrysochloris asiatica; assembly: GCF_000296735.1. Lineage (NCBI taxonomy): Eukaryota > Metazoa > Chordata > Mammalia > Afrosoricida > Chrysochloridae > Chrysochloris > Chrysochloris asiatica. The sequence continues at coordinate 4,547 of NW_006410214.1, read as the reverse complement.
GCGCCAGACTGCAAAGCCGTTTGAACTGCAAGGTTCAAGCTCACCAGCTGCTCTTCAAAACCCCTACACAGGGTTGCTATGGGTTGG
>NW_006410214.1:2177-3296 GCF_000296735.1 Chrysochloris asiatica | reverse complement strand
GCCTCATTTTTCTCCCACGGAACAGCTGGTAGTTTCAAACTGCTGACCCTGAGGTTCATAGCTCGATTTGTAACCACTATGCTATAAGTTTGAACAGACTCAAAGGCACTTAACAACAAGAACAAGAACAACCACAATATAAATGTTATGTAAAGTAGCACTTTGTTGTTGCTGCTGTTTAGTGCCATTGAGTTGGTTCTGATTTCAAAGAGCAGCTGGTGAATTTGAACTGCTGAGCTTGCTTTCCTTAGCCTTGAAGGTATTACTTTTCATGTTTTATTGTTGTTTTAATATTTTTGGTAACTTGTTGGTTGAATCCAGGGATGTGAAACCCACAAATACAGAGGACCAATTGTATTCCAAGACCAACACTAATAAGTACATGAAATTTGAGATCTGTTCTAGGAAATCAATAAAACACAAAGGCACGAATAATTGACCATGCTAATCCTGATTGCTGTTCTTGGCTTGTATAATCAGTGAATGTGGATCTTAGTAGATACACCAGCAGCAGTCTCAGAACGGATCAAATTCTGAGATTGCCCCATGATGTATATGAGACATACTAGATTTAAAGATTCTTCACAAAATTCAAGATGGATAGATACACTCCTGAATAAGAATGACCTAAATCACAAATAATTAAACCAGTTTTTTAATAGGTTGGTTTCAGGCTCAATGGAAGGACTCCATACAGATAAAAAGACACTGGGCTTACTTTTAACATCTTTTACAGAATAAAATTAAATGCTGTGCAATACAACATGAGTGCAGGCCCATGAAACAGATATGTTGGGCTTTGAACTCTACCTTGAGTACTTTCCCACTGCTAGAACTTACCTGGTGTTGTTATGTTGTTAGGTGCCATCTAGTCGGCACCAACTCATAGCAACTTAATGCACAGCAGAACAAAACAATGTCCAATCCTGGGCTAACCTCACTACTGTTGCCACACTTGAGTCCATCTATGCTGCCACCTGGCCAATCCATCTGGCCAATCCATCTCATTGGGGGTCTTCCTCTTTTTCTCTGACCGTCCATTTTACCAAACATGATATACATCTCCAGCGACTGTTCTCTCCTGACAATATGTCCAAAGTATGAGAGACGAAGTTTGGC
>NW_006410214.1:0-1095 GCF_000296735.1 Chrysochloris asiatica | reverse complement strand
GCAAAGAACAAGGCACCAGGAATTGATGCAATAAAAATTGAAATCTTTCAAGAAAGTGAGGCAGCGCAGGAGGCACTCGCTCATCTCTGCCAAGAAATTTGGAAGACAACTATCTGTCTGACTGATTGGAAGAGATCTGTATTTGTGTCCACTCCAAAGAGAGGTGACCCAATGGGATGTGGAAATCATCGGACAATCTCTTTGCTATCCCATATGAGTAAAGTTTTACTAAAGGTAATACAAAAACGGTTGCAAGCATACATTGACAGAGAACTTCCAGAAGTTCAGGCCAGATTCAGAAAAGGCCATGGAATAAGAGATATCATTGCTGATGTCCGATGGATGTTGGCTGAAAGCAGAGACTATAAGAAAGTCTCTGTGCTTTATTGATTACACAAAGGCTTTCAATTGTGTGGATCATGACAAACTATGGACAACGTTGCAAAGTATGAGCATTCCAGAACACTTAACTGTGCTCATGAGGAATCTCTATCTAGACCAAGAGGCAGTTGTTCAAACAGAACTTGGGAACACTGAATGGTTTAAAATTAAGAAAGGTGTGCAACAAGGTTGTATTCTTTCACCATACTTATTCAACCTGTATGTTGAGCAATTAATCTGAGAAGCTGGGTTCTATGAAGAAAAACATGGCATCAGGATTGAAGGAAGACTCATTAACAACCTGCGATGTGCAGATGATACAACCTTACTTGCTGAAAGTGAAGAGGACTTAAAATATTTACTGATGAACATCAAGGAGGACAGCCTTTGATATGGATTACATCTCAATGTCAAGAAAACAAAAATCCTCACCACTGGCCCAATAAACAGCTTTCTTATCAATGGAGAAAAGATTGAAGTTGTCGAGGAGTTCATTCTTCTTGGCTCAACTATCAGCTTAACTATCAAGACTCATGGAAGCAGCAGTCAAGAAATCAAATGATGTATTGCATTAGGCAAATCTGTTTTACAAGACCTTTTGAAAGTGTTGAAGAGCAAAAATATCAGCTTGAGGACTAAGGTGCGCCTGACCCAAGCCATGGTATTTTCAATAACCTCATATATATGTAAGGAACTCTGGTAGCATAGTGGTTA
>NW_006410213.1:16465-16875 GCF_000296735.1 Chrysochloris asiatica | reverse complement strand
GAGTGTCTCCTTATCTTTGATTTTGGAGAGCTTCATTATGATATGTCTCAGTGATTTTCTTTTGAGATCTATCCTTCCTGGGGTTCAGGATGTTAGAGACATTTTCTTCCAGCAGTTCTTTAACTATTTCCTCTGTGGACTTGTGTGATTCTTCTTGTTCTGGAGTTCCAATAATTCTTGTTATTCCTCTTCATGTTGTCCAACATGAATCTTCGACCTTCAGATTTTTAAATTCTTTTTTTCTGTTTGCTCTTCTATCCTAGTGGTATTGAGGGATTTTTCTTCCAGATCACTGGTTCTGCCTTCCATCTCTTCTATTCTACTCTTTTGTCCTTTCAGTGTATTGTTTATTTCTGATATTCTGTTATTGATCATTTGGACCTCTTTCTGTTGGTTTTGGATTATTTCCA
>NW_006410213.1:14352-15762 GCF_000296735.1 Chrysochloris asiatica | reverse complement strand
AAAAACAAAAATCTGTAGCCTAATATAAGTATGACTTTAATGTCCTCTTTCAGTTTCTTGCCTTCAAAGCTGCCTGAAAGATTTAAAGATGCCACTGTTGGTTGTCATGCTGTTCCTCAGGATTTAATTTAATTTTCTGCCTGTTTTTAAACTCTCTTTCCCTTTCCACACTCCTTGTTCTGGACTTTTCTGTATTAAAAAAAACAAACAGTTCACGGCCTTCTCTTGGGCTGAGTATCTGTGTGCATGCATGGCATAAGAACCCACTGGTGATGAGGGTGGGGGGGTGTCCACTTGCTCAGGTACCCCCTCTAGTCACCAGAATGGAGGTGCACAAACAGTGGGAGGACAATGAACAGATACCAAAGAAAAAAAGAAAAGAAAATCAGGACAAAACAAAATTGACAGACTATTGTCCACCTTATTCTGAGGTTCCTGTGGTGTTTTTCTGTGGTATGTCTGCTCCCCTACTTGATCTTACAGTTTGGTCTTGCCCAAGTTGTCAGTTCCAGGTTGCCAAACCAGACAGATTCAAAAGTATGTGGTTTCTTACTTTTGCTACAAGTTCCACTAGTTATAAGTCTTCAAACTTTTAAAATATTCCTACTTATATGGTTCCGAGTTTTGGAGCTCTGCCCTGAATCTGCTTTGACGAGTATTCTGTGGTATTGCCGACAGCAAACCTCACTGCACCTCCACCCTAGCTGCCATCAAGCCCAATTTTTTTCTTCAGTTTCCTCAGCTTGAGAAATGCTGAGCATGTTCTTCCCATTTGCTTTTCTAACTCCAGGTCTTGCACATTGTGTTATAATATTTGACTTTGTCTTCTCGAACTGCTCATTGAAATTTTCTCTTCAGCTCTTTTACCTCCTCATTTCTTCCATTTGCTTTAGTGCGGGAGTCCAGCTCTCGCAGGGTCGTGAGACTCGAGAGGAGACGCGGAATTGGCGAAAGTGAAAGTAGTAGAGGAGTCTCCGCTTAGTTGGCTGATGGAGCTCACTCTGCTCCGGCTCAGCAAGTCGTTATTTATACTCAAAGTTACACAATGCATAATGATTTGATGCTTTGATATTTTCCCTTGAATTATTACACATTTTTAATTATATCATTCTTTCACCTTGTGATTATAAAATCTTAACAAAAGTACTTCTATAATGTCCCACCTGACCTCCTTTCCATATCCTGTTCATTTTCTGACCATTAAGTATTTTTCTTCTGACATCATCTTCTTTTCTACATAAGTGATACATTGGTTTTTCTTATTCCCACTAAAAGGTCAAGTTAAACCTTACACAAATCTTTTCCACCTCCCAAACCCCTGATTACATCCTCTTTCTAATATAAGTTTCTATCAACTCAATCATCTTTACCTACACTACCTTATTGTTTCTACTAATTATCAATCTTCTA
>NW_006410213.1:8849-12652 GCF_000296735.1 Chrysochloris asiatica | reverse complement strand
GTTTGTTTTTATGATGCATACAGTCAAACACATTTGCAATGTCAATAAAGTAAAGGCAAACATCTTTCTGTTATTCTCTCCTTTTGTCCAAAATCCATCTGACATCAGCAATGATATCCCTCTTTCCACGTCCTTTTTTGAAATCAGCTTGGATTTCTGGCAGTTGTCTGTCAATGAACAGTTTTTGAACAATCTTCAGAAAACTTTTACTTTCATATGATAGTGTTTGATGACTTCTGCATCCCAATGGGTCACCTTCCTTTGGAATGGGCACAAATATTGATTTCTTCCAATTAGTTGACCATGTAAATGTCTTCCAAATTTCTTTTCATAGACCAGGGAGCACCTCCAGCACTGCATCAGTTTGTTGAAACATTTCAGTTTGTATTCTGTCAGTTCCAGATGCCTTGTTTTTTGCCAGAGCCTTCAGTGCAGCTTGGACTTCTTCCTACAATGCCATAGGTTCTTAATCATGTTTGTTGTTAACTGCCATGGAGTCACTTTGGACTCATCGTGACCTTGTATAGGATTTCCAAGGCTTTAAATCTTTGTGAGAGCTGAGTCTCATCTTTCTCTCATGGAACAGCTGGGAGAGTTGAACTGCAGAACTTACTGTTCACAGTCCATTGCTTATTGTATGGAGCTACTGCACTCCCCTCTTGATCATAGACTTCTTAAAATGGTTGATTGCCATCCAGTTTTTTTGGTACAGTGATGGATGTTACTTCCATCTACTTTGGATGCTTCCTGTATCATTCAGTGTTTTGCCCATAAAATCCTTTGGTATTGTGACCTGAGGCTTGAATTTTTCCTTCAGTTCTTTCAGACTGAGAAATGTTGAGTGTGATCTTCTCTTTTGATTTTCTAACTCCAGGTCTTTGCACAGTTCAATATAATATTTGACTATGCTTTTTCAAACTGCCCTTTCAAATTTTCTGTTCATGTATTTTTTTTATTGTAGCAATATATGTATACAACAATACATTTAATATATGTATACAACAAAACAAAGTGTCTACTTTTTAGAATGTCCCAATCATCCATTTTGTCATTTGCTGTTTGTGTGTTTTCAGTTGTGTTTGATAGTCCATTATGTCATGTTTGAGAGTTCCCAAGTTTGTTCCTAATCTTTTCATTGATGATCTTTATAGTTCTAGGTTTTACACTTAGGTCTTTGATCCACTTTGAATTTGTTTTTGTATGTGTTAGATATAAATCTTGTTTCTTTCTTCTGCAAATGGATTTTCAGTTTTGTCAGCACCATTTGTTGAAGAAACTATCTCATTCCCATTAAGTTTGCTTTGGTCCTTTGTCAAAGATCAACTGAGCATAGGTGGATGGAACTTCTGGGTTCTCAATTCTGTTTCATTGATCTATGTGTCTTTCATTATACCATTACCAGGCTGTTTGATTACTATGACTGTGTAGTCGGTCTCGAGAACAGGAAGTGAGAGGCTTCCTGTTTTGTTGTTTTTTAATTTAACCTTTATATTGTGAATTGAGAGGTTTACAGAGATAGCATCAGTTTTACATTAAACAAATAGAAAATTTTACAATGTACTGAACGTTCCATTTTCATTCTATATGCTGCACATTCACTTCATCTGCACAGATGATGGTTATCTGAAAGCAGTTAATTTTTTTAACTGTTTTGTTAGTTTACACATTTATTGCTTCCTCTAGTCACTGATGGAGTCCTGGTGTGGTGCTGCAGGATAATTTACTGGACCACAAGGTTGGCAGGTCAAACTCACCAGCCGCTCCTTGGAAACCCTATACAGGATTGCCATGAGTCGGAAGCGAATCAATGGCACTTAACAACAACAACAACTCTTATTGTGGTGCTGTGGGTTAAAGCTCTTGACTGCAAAGTCGTTTTAAACAGCAAGGTCTGTGGTTCAAGCTCACCAGCTGCTCCTCGGAAACCCTATCAGGATTGCTATGGGTCGGTACCAACTCGATGGCACTTAATAACAACTCCTTTTGTGGAGTTATGATTTCTTTCTTCAGTTCTATTAAAGTTTGATTTATGTATTTTGAAGCTCTTTCATTGGGAGTGTAGATATTTATTGTGGTTTTATCCTCTTGTTCAATTGAGCCTTTAATCCTGATAGAGTGCTAGTCTTTTTCTCTCATGCTAGTTTTTGCCTTAATGCCACAGATTAATATTGACACTCCTGCTCATTTTTTATTGCCATTTGCTTGATGCATTTTTTTTTTTTTTTGCCATCCTTTGATTTTTAATCTACTTTTGTCTCTGTGTATAAGGTGTGTCTCTTGTAGACAGCATATTGAAGGATCCTGTTTTCTTATCCATTCTGCTACTACATGTCTCTTGACTGGTGCATTTAATCCATTTACATTCAGTGTGATTATTAATTCATTGCTGTTATCTTGTGCTGCTGGTTTCTTTCTTCCATGTAATTTTCTGTGCTGAGTTCATTTTGTTTGTGGGTTCTCTTTGTTGCCATTGCTTTAATTGCTTACTAAATCTTTCTGAGTTTCCTCTCTTTTATTTTGACGTGGAGGTGTATTAGTTCTCTTTGAGTTTATCCTGTAATTTATTAATTTCTTCCCCAAATTAAACAGCCTGCTTTATATTGCAATTTACTGGACTTCCTCATCCTTTGGAGTTTCTGTATCTACACTATTCCCTGTATTTGTTATGTTGTTGTTGTTAAGTGCCATTGAGTCAATTCTGACCCACAGCAACCCTGTAGAGGGTTTCCGAGGAGCAGCTGGGGAGCTTAAACTGCCGACCTTGCAGTTCAAATGACTTCGCAGTCTGATGCATTAACCCACAGTGCCACACCAGGGTATTTGTCTTTATTATAAATTTATGTTTTTGGTTTCCTGTTTAATTTATAGGTTTGTTTCACTTTAAATGCTTCTATGGAGTTGTGGTGTGGCGCTGTGGGTTAATGCGCTGGACTGCAAAGTTGTTTGAACCACGATGTCACCGGTTCAAACTCACCAGCTGCTCCTCGGAAACTTTATACAGGGTTGTTATGGGTCGGAACCAACTTGACAGCACTCAAGAACAGCAACAATAACATATCTGAATTGAGTTTTGGGTGGTCTGTCATGTCTGTTAATCTCAAGTTGTTGGCTTTTACTCTAAAGAACACCCTTTAGTATCTTTTGTAAAGTTGGTCTGGTTATTACAAATTCCTTTAATTTCTGTTTATCTACAAATGTCCTTATTGCACTGTCATATTTGAGGGACAGTTTTACTGAGTATAAGATTGTTGGTTGGCAATTTTTTTTTTCTTTCTATATGTCATTTTATTAACTTCTTGCTTACACTGTTTCTGTTGGGAAATTAGAGCTCAGTCTTGTTGGTTCTCCTTTACAGGTAACTTTTCATTTTCCCTGAGCTGTTCTCAGGAGTCTTTCCTTATCTTTGGTTTTGGAAATTTTTACTATGATATATCTTGGTGATTTTCGGTGGGGGTGGGGGAGCGGGGGTTCTATCGTATTTAATGTTTTTTTCAGCCTCTTGAATGATTATTTTCTCATCTTTCATGATATTAAAGACGTTTCCTTCTAACAGCTCTTCAATAATTTGTGAATTTTGTTGTCTCTTCCTGTTCTGGAATTCTGATCACCTGTGAGTTATTTCTTTTCATGGTATCCCAGATAAATCTTAGACTTTCTTAAATTTTTTTCACTTTTTTTTCTGATCATTCTTCTAGTCTATTGGTATTGAAAGATATAACTTCAAGATCTCTACAGCAGGCTTCCATTGATTCAAATGTACTCTTTTACCCTTTCAATGTATTGTCCATTTCTGAAATTTTAGA
>NW_006410213.1:6097-7646 GCF_000296735.1 Chrysochloris asiatica | reverse complement strand
ATCCTGTTAATCAAGGATCTCAGGAAGTGGTTGAGGGAGGGATCAGATGGTATCCTTTCCAGCCCTAAATGGAGTTAAGATATTGTCAGTCTTTTGAACTAAAGGCTGCCAGGCGCTCGACCAATGCAAGGCTGATCAGGTGGCTCTGCAGGCTCTATGTATCTGGAGCAGAACCCACTAAAATGCAGGCACCAACTGGGCATAGTCAATGTCCACCTCCTCTGGAACAGTCCTCAACCTCCTGGCTGTGAACTCCTGGACAGCAGGAGACTGCTCTGGAGGTGGATGAAGGTTGGGGCTGGCCACATCTCTGGTCATCAGGGGAGCATGGAGAATAAGAAAGAAGCATACCTTTCCCTTTGTCAGTCCCTGGTGTGAATCTGCTGCTAGTCCCTGGTTTGTCTCTGAAGCTGCTGGTGAAATTTCAAAATGGTCATGCCATGTCTTTCTGGGAAACTCTTCACCAGTCTGTCTTCCTCTTTCACTGTCCCTCATCAGCCTCTTTTCCCAGTAAGTGTTCCACCCACTTCTCCAAACTTTCCTGTGAAGCTCAGGATTCCAGAATTATCATCTACTTATATTTCATTTGGTCTTTTTTTGTTGAAGAGGATTTGGTTAGTGTAACTACCTAATCCTCCATCTTGGTTCCTCTCCCTGTAAAGTTTTTGTTTAATAATTTCTACTAGTGACATTAGCTTTTCTATGTTCAAGAGCATGTTTCAGTCTCTTCTGACATCCATTTTAGTCTTTTATTTCTTTCAAGTCTTTTAAATTACCTTTTTCTTTCTTTATGAATGATGTTCTTTATGTCAGCCCACAACTCTTCAGCACATTAACTCACAGAGCCACACCAAGATTTAATGGGTAGTTTTTTATCTACATATTGAGAAGGGAGAAATTAATATGTCTAGGAGTCCTGGTGTGGTGCTGTGGGTTAATGTCCCAGACTGCAAAGCCATTTGAACTGCAAGGTACAAGTTCAAGCTTGCCAGCTGTTACTTGGAAACCCTATACAGGGTAGCTGTGGGTCAGAACCACCCAGATGGCACTTAACAACAACAACAAGGTGCTAGTACCACCACTCATCTGTCAGTTTGTCATACTGTGATGGCTTGTGAGTTGCTGTTATTCTGGAAACTATGCCATGGATATTTTAAATACCAGCAAGGTTACCCACGGTGGACAAGTTTTAGATGAGTTTCCAGACAAAGATAGACTAGGAAGAAGGAGAGATGAACTAATTCCAAATATTAAGTCACCGAAAACCTTATGAAGAGCAGAGAAACAATGTCAGATATAGTGCTGGAAAAAGAGTCCCTCAGGTTGGAAGACACTCAAAATGCAACTGGAGAAGAGCTGCCTCCTCAAAGTAGAGTTGACCATGATAATGTGAATGGAGTAAACCTGTGGGAATAAAACTCATGGACCTACATTTGCTGATGGAGCATAACTCAGAATGAGAAGAAACAGCTGTAAACATCCATTAATAATTGGAATATGGAATGTAAGAAGTATGAATTTAGGAAAATTGGAAATTGTCAAAAATGAA
>NW_006410213.1:3362-4509 GCF_000296735.1 Chrysochloris asiatica | reverse complement strand
TTCAATAACCTCATATGCATGTGAAAGCTGGACAGTGAATAAGGAAGATTGTAGAAGAATTGATGCTTTTGAGTTATGGTGTTGGAGGAGATTATTGAAAGTGCCATGGGCTGTCAAAAGAACAAACAGATCTGTGTCAGAAGAAGTACAACCAGAGTACTCTTTGGAGGCCAGGATGGACAAACTTTGTCTCTCATACTTTGGACATATTGTCAGAAGGGACCAGTCACTGGAGTAGTTTATCATGTTTGGTAAGGTGGAGGGTCAGAAGAAAAAAAAGAAGACCGCCAGCGAGATAGATTGGCAAAGTGGCAGCATCCATGAGCTCAAGGGTGGCAGCAATTGTGAGGTTGGCCCAGGACCAGGAATTGTTTTATTCAGTTGTGCATAGGATCGGTATGAGTCAGTACCAACTCGATTGCCCCTAACAACAACAATAGGTGCTAGTAAGGTTGTGATGGTCAGAGGAAGCAAGGAAAACTCAGTGTTCAGGGCTTCCCAACTATTTTTCACATGAGGATACATTGAGAAAATAAGGTTTTACACTACACTGGATTAAACAAACCAGGCTGTTTAAACCTAGGTGTCCTTCCTACAGGCAGAACTTCTATCCCAGACTCTTGCCCAGCCAGTCAATGTGTTAAAGGGGTCAGTCTTGCTTCAGCCTGACTCACTGGAGCCCATTGGTTGAGGACTCTTGTATAGAGAGCCTAAAGGTTCAATGACCTGCACTGGCTTCCTTAAATGATTTTGAAATAAAAAGTGTGAATGAAAAAGACCTTGGCTAATCATCAGTTTCCTACACCTGACTTTGTCAAAGATAGCTTGATGGCAGTGTTTCCCAAGATGTGGTGCCTGAGATTCGGGAGAAGGGCCAAGTGTACATTCAGAGTAAAGGCCAAATGGACAGATTGTCTTTTGTGCCTATCTTAGTTCCCTATCATTTTGTAGCAAAAACATATTGTCTCACAGTTCTGGAGGCTAAAACTCAAATCAGGCATTCCTTGAGTCCTTGATTTCCTTGACTTATAGGTTACCCTGTCATGGTTGTCTGTTTTACCACTATATGTGTGTGTCTCTGTGTCTATTCTGGTCTTTTTTTTTTTTTTTTTCATTTTTATTGTGAGTTGAGTGATAATTTACATGG
>NW_006410213.1:0-1327 GCF_000296735.1 Chrysochloris asiatica | reverse complement strand
TCGTATTTCTTGTGGATAAATACCAAGTGGAGGAATTGCTGGATAATAAGGTATTTCTATTTCCAGCTTTCTGAGTAAGCGCCATATTGTTTTCCAGAGTGGTTGAACCATTTTGCAATCCCGCCAGCAATGTTGTTGTTGTTGTTAAGTGCCATCAAGTCGGTGCCGTCCCATAGCGACCCTGTACAGGGTTTCTGAGGCTGTAAATCTTTACGGGAGCAGATGCCTCATCTTTCAGGGTCAAAACAGCCTGGTGCTGATACAATGAAAGACACATAGATCAATGGAACAGAATCGAGAATCCAGAAATTAACCCATCCACATACAGCCAATTGATATTTGACAAAGCCTAAGTACGTTGCCTGGGGAGGAGATAGTCTCTTCAACAGATGGTGCTGGTAGAACTGGAAATTGATATTCAAAAGACTTAAACAAGACCTTTAACTCATGCCATATACAGAAACCAACTCAGCATGGATTAAGGATTTAAATGTGAATCCCAGATTTATAAATATCATCAATGAAAAGATAGGGACAAATTTAAGGGCTCTAATACAGGGAATTCACAGACTATCAAACACTGTGACAATTGCTCAAACCAAAGAAAACAAAATAGATGATTGGGACATACTGAAAATTAGAAACTTATGCGCATCAAAAGACTTCACCAAAAGAGACAAATAAACCAATTTAAAAAATGGGCACATGAGTAGATACTTCACCAAGGAAGACATTTGGTCAGCCAACAAACATATGAAGAAATGTACACAATCATTAGCTATTAGACAGAATCAAATCGAAACAACAATGAGATTATCATCTCACACCAATAATAACAGTGAAGTTCAAAAGTTTGTTGTTGCTGTTGTAGGTGCCATCGAGTCACTATCAACTCATAGCGACCTCATGCACAACAGAACGAAACACTCCCTGATCTTGGGCAAACATCATCACTGTTGCCATCACTACTGTTGTCCATCGATGCTGTCACTTGGCCAATCCATCTCGTTGGGGGTCTTCCTTTTTTTCTCTGACCCTCTACCTTACCAAATATGATATCATTCTCCAGTGACTGGTCCCTCCTGGCAATATGTCCGATGTATGAGAGACGAAGTTTGGCCATCTTGGCCTTCAAGGAGCACTCTGGCTGCACTTATTCCAAAATGGATCTATTGGTTCTTTTGGCAGCCCATGGCACTTTCAATATTCTCCTCCAACACCATACCTCAAATGCATCAATTCTTCTCCGGTCTTCCTTATTCACTGTCCAGCTTTTGCATCCATATGAGGTTATTGAAAATACCATGGCTTGGGTCAGGTGCACCTT
>NW_006410212.1:15280-16670 GCF_000296735.1 Chrysochloris asiatica | reverse complement strand
GCCCTGTTGTGGTGCTGTAAGATAAGCACTGGACTGGTAGCCACAAGGTCAGCAGTTCAAACCCACCAGCTGCTCTCAGAGACCCTATACAGAGTAGCTATGACTAGAAAGTGACTCCCTAGCATACAACAACAACATTGTTGCTGTTATTAAGTGCTGTGGAGTCGATTCTGACTCATACTGACCCTGTATAGGGTTTCTGAAGAGCAGATGCTGGGTTTGAACTGCTGACCTTATGGTTCACAGTCCAGTACTGATCCTACTATGCCACACCAGAAGTCCAAACACCATTAGGCTGAAGCATTTGATATTTGACCATTTTTGACCCATTGAAATAGCAATTTCACAGAATTCAAACTAATATCTATAGGTTCATTCTCGAATGTCAGATAAGAAATGTGGAGTTAATTCAGGAAATATCAAGGAGCCACCATTGGAGGAAATATTATAATTAGAACTGTAGTTTAACATGAATCATCTGACAAGATGCGAAGGATGGATTAGAGGGAGAACCTGTGGATCAAACCCATCTTATTGGAAACACTACCTCTGGATCAGCATCCATAGTATAAATCTATTAAGGAACCCTGGCGGCACTGCAGAAAATGCCCACCAGCCACACCATGGGAGAAAGATGAGGTTTTCTGCCCCCACAAAAATGTGTGTGGTTAAGTGTCATCAAGTCCATTCGGATTCATATAAGGTCACTATGAGTACGAATCAACATGATGGTAGTGAAAATGGAGATATATTCCTGAAGAAAAGAGCTTGGCTTCTGAAGAAACACAGAGAAGCGTGAAAGATAAAGAAAATAAAAAAGGTGGAATTTTCTGGTAACTGAAGCCATCCAGTTATATCTGGGTGGATGTGTCTTGAGATTTGTATTTCTAATAAATTCCTAGGTGATGCTGCTCCTGGGCCAGGGACCATCAAGACTTTGAGAACCACAGTCAGTGTGCTAATCACATGGCAGCCCTCCAGGGTGAGTGTTGTACTTCCAAATTTAAACCTGAACTATTCTTAGAGGGGAGTCCTGGTGTGACACTGTGGGTTAATGCGCCAGACTGCAAAGCCATTTGAACTGCAAGGTCGGCGGTTCAAGTTCACCAGCTGCTCCTTGGAAACCCTCTACAGGGTCGCTATGGGTTGGAACTGACTCGATGGCACTTCACAACAACAACAATTCTTAGAGGAGCCGGTTCAAATACTTGGGTTCTCTGGGCAGAATGCCAATTGTCTTCCAGACCCAATACCTTTTCTATGTGAAATGGGTAGACAAGACAGAGAAGGACACGTGGGAGGGGAAAGCCATTACATCACCTAATAATATCTTACTAGGAGCTCTGGTAGCGTAGTGGTTACGAATCGGGCTGCGAACCTTAAGGTCAGC
>NW_006410212.1:5819-7680 GCF_000296735.1 Chrysochloris asiatica | reverse complement strand
AGTCTGTCTTATTCACTGTCCAACTTTCACACGCATATGAGACAATTAAAATACCATGGCTTGTGTCAAGCATCTTTAGACCTCAAAGTGACATCTTTGTTCTGCAATTCTTTAAAGAGGTCTTTTACAACAGATTTGTCTAATGCAATATGCCTGCCATTTGATTTCTTGACTATTGCTTTCATGAGCATTGATTGTGAATCCAAGAAAATTGAATTTAGCTGATAACGTATTCAAAAATTCTATTTCCAAACAATGTTATAATCACAGATATCAGATATCCTTTAAATAGCCATGTATCTTTGGGGGGTGGGCTGCAATTCAATTTGTAACAGTTTCCATCATCATAGAAGATTAAATTGTCTGGATCCAGGTCCCCAGGCAGATATTCTAGGTTAGCAGGCTTGTGACGTGCCATAGCTTTCTCCTTAACATATAAAAATGCAGATGATTCCCCAAAACCCACAGATGATAGATTCCCCTGGAGCACTGCCTTTTAGGATAGTCCAACCCAGTACCTGTTAGTAGGGCTGATTGCTCAGTATCCATACAGAACCAGTTGCTAAATTCTCTATCATTTCTCCTGAGAGAAATGAATTCTTTGTTTGTGTAGGGCATTGCAGACAGCTGAGCATTTCCAAATCTATATATGATTTAAGCCTCACATTAACTCTGGATTGTAAGCAGGCCCATGAGAGAAATGTGAACATGATAGTGAAACAACCCCTGAAAGGAATTGCCTTTTACTGTAGTGCAGGCTTTGTGGTGTGGTGTGCAACTAACAACAGCGATAGTGCAGCTTTTCAAAAACCTGAGCATCCAGTAGATTTCACTTGAAGGGCTTATTAAAGCCCTTCTTGTTGCTAGGTCCCAGTCACAAAGTTCCTGATTCAGTAAGTTTGGACTGAGAACCAAAAATTGGTATTTCTCACACATCTCCAGGTCGGAAATGTTGATTTGGAGACCGCTCTTTGAAAACCACAGTTAGAGAGATGTAGCCCTGCCCCAGCCTAATGATATAATGAGTTTGGACTCTTTGGCTCCTCCGACCTGGCAGACTCCTTACACTATTAGGGCTGTGTTGACAAGCTACATGTATGTACTCATTTGGATCCTCATCACTCCTATCCTTTGTGTAGTTCATCTACTGGTTTTATAATGAATTGAAATGAAAGCAACTTAAACCAAATCCAAGTTGACATCTTTCCCTGATTTTGCATCTGACTGTATGTCATGTACCCAGGCCAACCTCACTGGGTATATATTTTTAATTCTTATTTATATACATGCAAACTGAGAAATAGAAAAAGAAAAAAATCATTTGCTCAAGGTCACAGAGCTATTAAGAGGTGAAGTCAGAATAGGAAGCCAGCATTTCCAACTCCAGGTTTGATCCATAAGAATGCCCATGGGTGGTCTTAAAAGCTTGTGAGTGGCCATTTAAGGTACAATTTTGGTTTTTCCTTGTCTGGAGAAAATAAGAGTGAAGAAAATCAAAGACACATGAAAACAGTTAATCCAGTAGAACATGCAAACCTCAACCTCCACGGCCCTGAGACCAGAAGAACTAGATGATGACTGGCTATCACTACCAATTGCTCTGAAAAGGATCACTTTAGAAGTTCCTGAATAGAGTAGGAGTAAGATGTGGAACAACACTCAAAATCATTAAAAAAAAAAAAAAAAAGACCAGGCTTAGTGGTCAGATAGAGACTGGTGGAACCCCTGAGACAGTGGCCCTTGATCATTCTTTGGGTCTGGAAATGAAGACCCCCATGAATTAATTTTCAGCCATAAGGGGAACAATAACACCAGTAAGATAGGAACACCTTAGAATAATCTATTTGACATCAAAAGGATA
>NW_006410212.1:2450-4519 GCF_000296735.1 Chrysochloris asiatica | reverse complement strand
AAAACAGAGGGAATAGAAGCAAGTACTGTTGAATGATGATACACAGAGGGGATTGTAATCATTACAAATGAAAGGAAATATGATAGAATGAGTGTAAAATGAATGTTCTCCTATGTAAACTATCACTCAATTCACAATAAAAACTTTCAAAACAAGCAAACACAGTGATGGTATATCAATTTTCATTTCCATCATCAAAGCCTCCAAGTATCAACTAGATGTGTATGGAGATCAGTTGGGCTTGTTCTGGCATCAGCCACTTGAGTGCTTCATCACTCACATGACTAGTTCACCTGTTGTGGTAGTTTTGAACACTTTACACTTTTCAAATATTTGTATTCTCTTGTTTACTTTATTCTCACAATGCATTATTGGTTAAAGAGAGGAAGCACCCGCCATATGGATTTAAAAGATAATGGATATAAAAATGATAATACTGAAATCTTACCTGTAAGGTCTTATCATTTCTTAGTACATCAAGATATCTCTAGTTCTTCAAAATAAAAGTCAAAAGGAGTTTTTTTTGTTTTTTTTTAATCCAATTTGGCTTTTCCTTTATTAGGAATAAAATTATCCAAACCCACAGTGTGTTATTTCTGGAGAAGTACTTGCAAATAGCAGCCAGAAAGCACTCGTGTCTCTTCTTTTAGAAACAAAACATGAAAATTATAATAATAAAGTAATTGATTTTTTTAAAGTGCAAAATTCAAGAATTCCAAATACCAGGTCATAGAAGCAGTTTGGAAGGCTGTAACACATAGTTAAATTTCAATCTACATATTAATACACATTTAGTCCCCAAACACAATATTAATATGTCATTTTGAATTTGTAGATAAACCATGCTCTTTCTTGCATACTTAATTTAAAATAAATTAAGCAGCATGCATCACTTGTTAAATGGGGAAAAGTCAAACTTTGTTCTTATATATTATGAATATTATTAAAAGAGTTCATTAAAATGAAAATTATACAACCATCTTTAAATAATATACTGATCTAAATTAATTTTTTTAAACTTAAAATCGCTTCCTCTTATGTACCATACTAAAATAACACCATGATTTAGCATTTCATTGGGGGCTTATGAGATCATGGATTTCTCTGAGAGCAGTTTGTGAGAATATAGTGACTACAGAAGAAAGGGTAGGGTGGGTTCACTGGTGTGTGTCTGAGTGTGTCTTTTCTGTTAGGGATTTGTGCTACACCATTTCTACTGCAAGGAGCCCTGGTGGTGCAAATATTAAGCACTTGACTGCTAACGATAGTTTGGGGGTTTGAGCCCATCAGGGTCTCCATGGGAGAAAAACCTGACTACCTGCTCCCAAAATGTTTTCAGCTTAGAAAATCCTATGGAGCAGTTCTATTCTGTTACATGACTTGACGACACCTAGCAATTTCTAGTGCAAGTAATAGAAATCTGACTTAAAGTAGTTTAAACAAAAAAGTATTTATTGGCTTAGGAAACTGACAAGTCCAGAGGTAGAGCTTTTCTTGGGAACTCTAAGATATCAGAAGACATCATAATGATGTTCTGTGTTGACCTCTTTATCTCCTAGTTATTCTTCCATGTGGTGAAGGAGGGTGCAAAACTCATGTCATCCCAACTTACTTGACCCCAGAGAAAAGAGAACTTTTGTTTTCCACCAGGTGTGACGCTGTAGGAGAAGCACTCGATCACAAGGTTGTTTTGAACCGCAAGGTCAGTGGTTCAAACTCACCAGCTGTTCCTAGGAAACCCTATACAGGGGTCACTATGAGTTGGAACCAACTCGACGGCACTTAACAAGAACAACAAATAGATGGACAGATGGGTGAATGATAGGAAGTAAGCAAGCAAGAACGGACAAGAGAGAAAATTCTAGGGGAGTGTCCCATTTGAGTCTATTTGGGTCCTACCCCTAGTGATGATCCCTATGTTCCTATCCCTAGTGACTAGGGAGATGGGGTTTTATGACTGACCAGACCCTATGACATGTCAATTCTTGTCATTAAAGAGATAGAGAATCACACAAAGTAGGGGAAAGCAGTTTCATATAACAAAAGTGTTACCATAAAAAAAAAAAAAA
>NW_006410212.1:0-930 GCF_000296735.1 Chrysochloris asiatica | reverse complement strand
GCCACCCCAGGCTACTTGGGACCTGGACGAATCCCTTTTATAGGCCAGTTTGCATCTGACAAGAGACCTTGCAATAATCCCCTGGTGAGTGTTCAAGAAGGCACCTGATGACACAGTGGTTAAGGTGCTCAGAGGCTAACCAAAAGGTCAACGGTTTGAACCTACCAGCTGCTCCATAGGAGATAGATGTGACGGTCTGCATCTGTAAAGATTGCGCTTTGGAAAGCCTGCAGGGCAGTTTTCTGCTCTGTAGGTTTGCTTTGAGTCCTGAATGTGGGTTTGGGGTTTGGACTGATTAAGAGACTGTTTTCAAAGGCCTCATCAGCATAAACGAGTTCTTTTGAGGTGCAGATGAAGATAGTGCACTGGCAGTGTTACTCAAGTGTTAATGAGTTTAATTGATTATAAGCCAAAGGGGTGCCAAATCTCCTGGTGTGGAGTATGGTGCTTCTAGGCAGAAAGACTCCAAATGGTTAAATAATGTCAGCTGTGTGTAGCTTCTAAGAAAAAGCATTTAAAATATGAAAAACTATCTAGATCCTCTGTAGCCCAGGCGATGGACACAGACAAGGCTTTTGTTCCTCATTTTGTTTTTAACCTCAAATTTCAACACTGGGGGGGAAAATGTGTACTGTGGCTTTGTGTTACAATCCATCATGTTCCCAAGTCCATTAAGTACTGGGGACTTAGGGAAGGTGGGTACCTGCTTGAATGTTGGTCTTTCCCACGAGAATGTGCCCCTAAATGAAGATGCACAGTCTCAGTCAGTGGAATTTCAGGTGCTTCCAACATTCTTTGTTGTTGTGAAGTGCTGTGGAGTCAGTTCCCACTCACAGCGACCCTGTATAGGGTTTCCGAGGAGCAGCTGGTGAGCTTGAACTGCCAACCTTGCAGTTCAAACAGCTTTGCAGTCTGGCGCATTAACCCACA
>NW_006410211.1:17332-18002 GCF_000296735.1 Chrysochloris asiatica | reverse complement strand
GACAATCTCTTTGATATCTCAAGCGAGTAAATTTTTGCTAAAGGTAATAAAGGAACGGCTACAATCATACATTGACAGAGAACTTTCAGAGGTTCAAGATGGATTCAGAAGAGGCCATGGAACGAGAGATATCATTGTTGATGTCCGATGGATTTTGGCCGAAAGCAGAGAATACCAGAAGGATGTTTACCTGTGCTTTATTGACTACGCAAAGACTTTTGATTGTGTGGATCATAACACGCTATGGACAACATTGAGAAGTATGAGTATTCCAGAACACTTAAATTGTACTTCTGAGAAATCTGTACTTGGACCAAGAAGCAATTGTTCGAACAGAACATGCGAACACTGAATGTTATAAATTGGGAAAGGTGTGAGACAGGGTTGTGTGCTTTCACCATACTTATTCAATCTGTATGCTGAGCAAATAATATGAGAAGCTGGGTTCTATGAAGAAAAACGTGGCATCAGGTTTGGAGGAAGACTCATTAACAACCTGAGATATGCAGATGATAAAACCGTGCTTGCTGAAAGTGAAGAGGACTGATCTGCGATGTAGGTAGCTCTCTCTATATGAACATATTGGACTTGTCTGCCATGTAGCTATATCTCTGTATATGGACATGTTGGACTCATCAGCCATGTAGCCAGCTCTCTCTCTATGAACATG
>NW_006410211.1:14080-14727 GCF_000296735.1 Chrysochloris asiatica | reverse complement strand
TAGAAGCTGAGGCCCTGTGACAACGTGGACGAAAATCCAGTCATTAGACCCTCCTCAGACTTGCGGGCCATGGACCCTGAGGGCCAAGGAAGTGATCTCCTGAAATCCCAGGTTCAGAGGTCTTTGCATACACACTGGTTGGCTACCTTTGTACAAATTTCTCTCTGGTTATTATATTGTTAATTCTGTACTTGTTCTTCATGTTTCTAACTCCAATGATTGTAGCTTCTGGGAAAATGGTTTACTACACTTTGTCTCTCTTAATGGTTCCACTGTAAATGTCACTGCCCTGAAGGTATTAGCAGTGCATGAGGTCGGGGAACAGGTTTTTCTGAGGAACCGGCAGTGGCCACCTGGAAGGAATGTCAGAACTTTTACTTATCTGATTATTCAGTTATGTTTGATATTAACTTGAAGCATGCACTTTTGATTTTCATGAACAATAATGAGACTGAAACCCCCTCAGGAGTTGAGGCAGTAAAGCCTTCCTCAAATGACTCAGGAGGAGCAGGAACAGAAGTTCATAGATAATCTATAATTGCTTGCTTGAAATTTTCTCATAGAAATAAGAATCTTGGATTATTATAAAAATCATGATGTACTTGAAAAATATGTTACGATTAAATCTGTGCCTCATCATGTCCTAC
>NW_006410211.1:12744-13370 GCF_000296735.1 Chrysochloris asiatica | reverse complement strand
TAGAACCCTGTATATGGAAATGTTGCACTACTCTTCCATGTAGCTATCTCACTGTATATGGATATTATGAACTCATCTGCCATGTAGCTAGCTCTCTGAGCATGAATATGTTGGACTGATCTACTATGTATGTAGCTCTCTTTGTATGAACATATTGGACTTCTCTGACATGTAGCTAGCTCTCTGTATATGGATATGTTGAATTCATCAGCCATGTAGCCAGCTCTCTCTGTATGAAAACGATGGACTCATCTGCCTTGTAGCTAGGCCTCTCTATATAAACATGTTGGACTCATCTTCCATGTAGCTAACTCTCAGTATATGGAATGTTGGACTCATCTTCCATGTAGCTAATTCTCAGTATATTGACATTTTGAACTCATCTGCCATGTAGCTAACTCTCAGTATATGGACACGTTGGACTCATCTGCCATGTAGCTAGTACATTGTTCATGGACATTTTGGAAAACTCTGTCATGTAGCCAGCTCTCAGTATATGGAAATTTTGGACTCATCTGCCATGTATCTAGAACTGTGTATATAGAAATGTTGCACGACTCTGCCATGTATCTAGCTCTCTGTATATGGACATTTTGGACTCATCTGAAATGTAGCTTGCTCTCTGT
>NW_006410211.1:10168-11964 GCF_000296735.1 Chrysochloris asiatica | reverse complement strand
TGAACATATTGGACTCTTCTGCCATGTAGCTAGCTCTCTGTATATGAACATGTTGGAGTCGACTACGTTGTAGCTAGTCCTCTATATATACACATGTTGGAATCATCTGCCATGTAGCTAACTCTCAGCATATGGATATATTGGACTCTTCTGCCATGTAGCTAGTACTCTGTATATGGTCATGTTGGACTACTCTGTCCTGTAGCTAGCTCTCTGTTATATGCACATTTTGGACTCGTCTGCCATATAGCTAGCTCTCTGTATATGGACATGTTGGACTCATCAGGCATGTAACCAGCTCTTTCTGTATGAACATGTTGGACTCATTGGCCTTGTATTTAGTTCTCTATATATACACAGGTTGGATTCGTCTGCCATGTAGCTAGCTCTCAATATATGGACACATTGGACTCATCTGACATGTAACTAGAAAGCTATAAAGGGACATGTTGCACTACTCTGCCATGTAGCTAGCTCTCTGTATATGGACATTTTGGATTAGTCTGCGATGTAGCTATCTCTCAGTATATGGACACGTTGGATTCATCTGCCATGTAATGATAACTCTGTACATGGACATGTAGGACTACTCTCGCATGTAGCTAGCTCTCAGTATATGGAAACGATGGACTCATTTGCCATGTAGCTAGAACTCTGTATATGGAAATGTTGCACTACTCTGCCAGTTAGTTATGTTTCTGTATATGGATATTTTGGACTATTCTGCCATGTAGCTAGCTCTCTGTACATGGATAAGTTGGACTGATTTGCCATGTAGGTAGCTTCCTGTATATGTACATATTGGACTTGTCTTCCATGTAGCTAGCTCACTGTACATGGACTCATCATCCATGTAGCCATCTCTCTCTGTATGAACATGTTGGACTCATCTGCATTGCAGCTAGTCTTCTATATACACATATGGTGGACTCATCTGCAATGTAGCTAGTACTCTGTATATGAACATGTTGGACTACTCTGCCATGTAGCCTGCTCCATCTGTATGAACATGTTATACTCATCTGCCTTGTAACTAGTCCTGTTTATATACACATGTTGGACTCCTCTGCCATTTGCTAGTACTCTGCATATGGACATGTTGGACTACTCTGCTATGTAGCTAGCTCTCAGTATATGGACACGTTTGACTCATCTGCCATGTAGCTAGAACTCTGTATATGAAATGTTGTACTACACTGCTAGTTAGCTATCTCTCTGTATATGGATTCTTTGGACTAGTCTGTCATGTAGTCTAGCTCTTTGTATATGGATAAGTTGGACTGATCTGCCATGTATGTAGATCCTAGTATATGAACATATTGGACTTGTCTTCCATGTAGCTAGCACTCTGTACATGGACATGTCGGACTCATCATCCATGTAGACATCACTCTCTGTATGAACATGTTGGCCTCATCTTCCATGTAGCTAACTCTCAGTATATGGACATGTTCCACTCATATGCCATGTAGCTAGTACTCTGTATATGGACATGTTGGACTACTCTGCCATGTAGCTACTATTCTGTATATGGAAATGTTGCACTACTCAGCCATGTAGCTAGCTGTCTGTATGTGGACATTTTGGACTCGTCTGCCATGTATCCAGCTCTCTGTGCATGGATATGTTGGAATGATCTGCCATGTAGGTAGCTCTCTGTATATGAACATATTGGACTTGTCTGCCATGTAGCTAGCTCTCTGTATATGGATGTGTTGGATTCATCAGCCATGTAGCCAGCTCTCTATGAACACTTTGAACTCGTCTTCCTAGAGCTAGTCCTCTGTATATACACA
>NW_006410211.1:6759-8361 GCF_000296735.1 Chrysochloris asiatica | reverse complement strand
CTGAATATGGGCATTTTGGACTCGTCTGCCATGTAGCTAACTCTCAGTATATGGACATGTTGAACTCATCTGCCATGTAGTTAGCTCTCTGTGCATGGATATTTTGGATTGATCTGCCATGTAGGTAACTCCCTGTATATGAACATATTGGATTGTCTGCCATGTAGCTAGCTCTCTGTGCATGGATATTTTGGATTGATCTGCCATGTAGGTAGTTCCCTGTATATGAACATATTGGGTTGTCTGCCATGTAGCTAGCTCTCTGTATATGGACATGTTGAACTCATCAGCCAGGATGTGAGCTCTTTCTATATGAACATTTTGGGCTCATTTGCCTTGTAGGTACTCCTCTGTGTATACACATGTTGGACTACTCTTCCATGTTGCTATCCTCCCATATAGGGACACGTTGGACTCATCTGCCATGTAGCTAGAACTCTCTCTATGGAAATGTTGCACTACTTTGCCATGTAGCTAGCTCTCTGTATATGTATATTTGGAATGATTTGCCATGTAGGTATCTCTCTATATATGAACATATTAGACTTTTCTGCCATGTAGCTAGCTCTCTGTATATGAACATGTTTGACTCATCAGCTATGTAGACATTTCTCTCTGAATGAACAAGCTGGACTCATCTGCCTTGTAGCTTGTCTTCTATATATACACATTTTTTTACTTATGGACATGTTAGACTCATCTGCCATGTATCTAGTACTATGTATATGGAAATGTTGGACAACTCTGCCATGTAGCTAGCTCGAAGTCTATGGACACTATGGACTGATCTGTCATGTAGCTAGAACTCTGCATATGCAAATGTTGCACTACTCTGTCATGTAGTTAGCTCTCTGTATATGGGCATGTTGGACTCATAAGCCATGTAGACAGTTTTCTCTGTATGAACATGCTGGACTCACCTGCATTGTAGGTAGTACTCTATATATACACATGTTGGACTCATCTGCCATATAGCTAACTCTCAGTGTATGGACATGTTGGAACCATCTGCCATTTAGATAGTACTCTTTATATGGACATGTTGGACTACTCTGCCATGTAGCTAACTCATTTTATATGGACACGTTAGAATCATCTGTCATATAGCTCAAACTCTGTATATGGAAATGATGCACTATTCTGCCATGTAGCTAGCTCACTGTATAGGGATATTTTTGACTCGTATGCCATGTAGCTAGCTTTCTGTGTATGGATATGTTAGACTGATCTGCCATGTAGCTATCTCTGTGTATATGAATATATTGGACTTGCTGCCATATATCTAGCTGTTTGTATAAGGAAATGTTGTACTCATCAGCCATGTTGTCAGCTCATGTTGTCATCAGCCAGTGGACTCCTCTGCCTTGTATCTTGTCTTCTCTATATAAACATGCTGGACTCATCTTCCATGTAGCTAACTCTCAGTATATGTACATCTTGGACTCATCTGCCATGTAGCTAACTCTCAGTATATGGACAAGATGTACTCATCTGCCATGTAGCTAGTACTCTGTATATGGAAATGTTGGAGTACACTTCATGTAGCTAGGTCTCAGTATATGGACATGTTGGACTCATCTGCCATGTAACTAGAACTCTGTA
>NW_006410211.1:3708-6659 GCF_000296735.1 Chrysochloris asiatica | reverse complement strand
GGAAATGTTGCACTACTCTGCCATGCAGCTATCTCTCTGTATATGGACATTTTGGACTCGTGTGTCATGTAGATAGCTCTCTGTGCATGGATATGTTGTACGGATCTGGCATTTAGGAAGCGCCCAACATATGAACAAATTGAACTTATCTGCAATGTAGCTAGCTCTATGCATATAGACATATTAGGATCTTCAGACAGGTAGCCAGCTCTCTGTATGAACATGTTGGTCTAATCTTCCTTGTAGCTAGTCCTCTATATGTAAACATGTTGTACTCATCTGCCATGTAGCTAACTCTCAGTATATGGACATGTTGGACCCATCTACCCTGTAGCTAGTACTCTGTATTTAGACACGTTGACTACTCTGCCATGTAGCTAGCTCTCTGTATAGGAACACGTTGGACTCATCTGCCATTTAGCCAGAACTCTGTATACGGAAATGTTGCAATACTCTACCATGTACCAAACTCTCTGTATATGGACAGTTTGGACTCGTCTGCCATGTAGCTAGCTCTCTGTGCATTGATATGTTGGAATGATCTGCCATGTAGATAGCTGTCTGTATATGAACATATTGGACTTGTCTGCCACGAAGCTAGCTCTCTGAGTAAGGATATGTTGGAATTATCAGACATGTAACTAGTCTATATATACAAATGTTGGAGTACTCTGCCATGTAGCTAGCTCTCAGTATATGGACATTTTTGACTCATCTACCAGGTAGCTAGCTCTCTGTTCATGGATATGTAGGACTGATCTGCCATGTAGGTAGCTCTCTGTATATGAACATATTGTTTTGTCTGCCTTGTAGCTAGCTCTCTGTATATGGACATGTTGGACTTATCAGCCATGTAGCCAGCTGTCACTGTATGAACATGTTGGGCTGATCTGCCATGTACATAGCTCTCTATATATGAATATATTGTAATTCTCTGCCAAGTAGCTAGCTCTCAGTAAAAGGACATGTTGGACTCATCAGCCGTGTAGCCAGCTGTCTGTGTATGAACATGTTGGATTCACCTGGCTTGTAGCTAGTACTCTAAATATACACATGTAGGACTCATAAATTATGTAGCTAACTCTCAGTATATGGACATCTGGGACTCATCAGCCATGGACGTAATACTCTGTATATGGACATGTAGGACTACTCTGCCATGATGCTAGTGCTTAGTATATGGACACGTTGTATTCAACTGCCAAGTTGCTAAATATCTGTATATGTAAATGTTGCACTTCTGTCCCATGTAGCTAGCTCTCAGTATATGGACATGTTGGACTCAACAGCCATGTAGACAGCTGTATGTGTATGAACATGTTGGACTCATCTTCCTTGTAGCTAATCCTATATATATACATATTTTGGACTCATCGGCCATGTAGCTAACTCTCAGTATATGGATATGTGGGAACCATCTGCTATGTAGCTAGTACTCTGTATATGGAAATGTTGCACTACTCTGTCATGTAGCTAGCTCTCTGTATATGGACATTTTGGACTTGTCTGCCATGAAGGTAGCTCTCTGTATATGAACATATTGCACTTGCCTGCCATGAAGCTAGCTAGCTCTCTGTGTATAGACATGTTGGACTTATCAACCATGTAGACAGCATTCTCTGTATGAACATGTTGGACTCATCTGCCTCGTAGGTACTCTTCTATATATACACATGTTGGACTCATCTGCCATGTAGCTAACTCTCAGTATATGGACATATTGAATTCATCTGCTATGTAACTACTACCCTGTATTTGGACCTGTTGGATTACTCTGCCAGGTAGCAAGATCTCAGTTTATGGATACATTGGACTCATTTGCCATGTAGCTATTACTCTGTGTATAGTAATGTTGGACTATTCTGCCATGTAGTTGCTGTCTGTATAGGCATACGTTGGACTCATCTACCATGTCACTAGAACGCTGTAAATGGAAATGTTACACTAGTATGCCATGAAGCTAGATAGCTGGATATAAGCATTTTGGACTAGTCTGCCATGTAGCTAGCTCGCTATGCATGGATATGATGAACTGATCTGCCTTGTAGGTAGCTCTCTGTATATGAACATATTGGACTTGTCTGCCATGTAGCTAGTTCTCTGTATATGGGCATGTTGGACTCCAGCCAGGAACCCAGCTTTTTGTGTATGAGCACGTTGGACTCATCTGCCTTGTAGCTAGTCCTCTATATATACACATGTTGGACACAGGTGTTGGACACATGTGTTGGACACTACTCTGCCATGAACACAGCTCTCAGTATATGGACACTTTAAACTCGTCTGCCATGTAGCTAGAATTCTGTATTTGGAAATTATGCACTACTCTGCCATGTTACTAGGTCTCTGTATATGAATATTTTGGACATTTCTTCCAAGTAGCTAGCTCTCTGTACATGGATATATTGGAGTGATATGCAATATAGGTAACTCTCTTTATATGAATATATTGGACTTTTCTGCATCTAGCTAGCTCTCAGTATATGTACATGTAGGACTCATATGCCATGTAGCTAACTCTCAGTATATGTACATGTTGGAATCATCTGCCATGTAGCTAGTACTCTGAATATGGACATGTTGAACTACTCTGCCATGTAGCTAGCTCTCAGTATATGGACATGTTGGACTCATCTGCCTTTTAGCTAGAATTCTGTATATGAAAATGATGCACTACTGTGCCATGTTTCTAGGTCTCTGTATATGGATATTTTGAATTTGTCTTCCAAGTAGCTAGCTCTATATACATGGATATGTTGGAGTGATGTGCCATGTAGGTAGCTCTCTTTATATGAATATATTGGACTTGTCTGCATTTAGCTAGCTCTCAGTATATGTACATGATGGACTCATCTGCCATGTAGCTAGTACTCTGAATATGGACATGTTGAACTACTCTGCCATGTAGCTAGCTCTCAGTATATGGACACGTTGGACTCATCTGCCTTTTA
>NW_006410211.1:2275-3608 GCF_000296735.1 Chrysochloris asiatica | reverse complement strand
AGCTAGTACTCTGAATATGGACATGTTGAACTACTCTGCCATGTAGCTAGCTCTCAGTATATGGACACGTTGGACTCATCTGCCTTTTAGCTAGAATTCTGTATATGGAAATGATGCACTACTCTGCCATGTTACTAGGTCTCTGTATATGGATATTTTGGACTTGTCTTCCATGTAGCTAGCTCTCTGTGCATGGATATGTTGGACTGATATGCCATGTAGGTAGCTTTCTTTATATGAATATATTGGACTTGTCTCCATTTAGCTAGCTCTCAGTATATGGACTTGTTTGAATCATTATCCATGTATCCAGCTCTCTCAGTATGAACATGTTGGACTCATGTACTTTGTAGCTATTCTTATATATATACACATTTTGGACTCATCTGCCATGCAGCTAGCTCTCAGTGTACGGCTATGTTGGACCCATCTGCCATGTAGCTAGTACTCTGCATATGGACATGCTGGACTACTCTGCCATGTAGCTAGCTTTCAGGTTATGGACATGTTGGACTCATTTGCAAGGTAGCTAGAACTCTGTATATGGAAATGTTGCACTACACTGCCATGTTGCTAGTTCTATGTATATAGGCATTTTGAACTTGTCTGCCATATAGCCAGCTCTCAGTGTATGGATATGTTGGACTGATCTGCCATGTAGGTAGCTCTCTGTATATGAACATATTGGACTTGTCTGCCATGGAACTTGCACTCAGTATATGGCCATGTTGGATTCCTCAGCTACGTAGCCAGCTCTCTCTGTATAAACATGTTGGACTCATCTGTCTTGTAGCTAACCCTCTAAATATACAATTATTGGATTCATCCACCATTTAGCAAACACTCAGTATTTGGACATGTTGGTCTCATCTGCCATGTATCTAATGCTCTGTATATGGACATGTTGCACTACTCTACCATGCAGCTAACCTAGGTATATGGGAACTTTGGACTCATCTATCATGTAGCTAGAACTCTGTATATGGAAATGGTGCACTACTCTGCCATGTAGTTAGCTCTCTGTATATGGACATTTTGGACTCGTCTGTCATGTTATTAGTTCCCTGTATATGAACATATTGCACTTGTCTGCATTGAAGCTAGCTCACTGTGTTTAGACATGTTGGACACATCAACCATGTAGACAGCTCTCTGTGTTTGAACACGTTGGGCTTATGTGCCTTGTAGGTAGTCCTCTATATATACACATGTGGAACTCATCTGCCATGTAGCTAACACTCAATATATGGGCATATTGAACTCATCTGCTATGTAGCTAGTACACAATATATGGACATGTTGGACTACTATGCCATGTTGCTAGCTCTTAGTA
>NW_006410211.1:0-616 GCF_000296735.1 Chrysochloris asiatica | reverse complement strand
TAGCTCTCTGTATATGGACATTTTGGACTCGTCTGCTATGAAGGTAGCTCTCTGTTTATGAACATATTGGACTTGTCTGCCATGAAGCTAGCTCTCTGAATATGGATATGTTGGAATTATCAGCCAAGCAACTAGTCCTCTTTATATACACATGCTGGAGTACTCTGTCATATAGCTAGCTCTCAGTATATGGACATTTTGGACTCGTATACCTTGTAGCTAGCTCTCTGTGCATGCATATGTAGGACTTATCTGCCATGTAAGTAGCTCTCTGTATTTGAACATATTGTTTTGTCTGCCATGTAGCTAGCTCTCTGTATATGGACATGTTGGACTTATCTGCCATGTAGCCAGATGTCGCTGTATGAACATGTTGGGCTGATCTGCCATGTACAAAGCTCTCTCTATATGAATATATTGGAATTCTCTGCCATGTAGCTAGCTCTCAGTATATGGACATGTTGGACTCATCAGCCATGTAGCCAGCTATCTGTGTATGAACATGTTGGACTCATCTGCATGTAGCTAGTACTCTAAATATACACACATAGGACTCATCAACCATGTAGCTAACTCTCAGTATATGGACATATGGGACTCATCAGCCATGTGCATA
>NW_006410210.1:16958-17412 GCF_000296735.1 Chrysochloris asiatica | reverse complement strand
TTTTAGTTTTCTTTGTATAAGGCCTTTGTTTCTCTGGTTACATTTATTCCTAGATATTTCATCCTTTGGGTTGCTATTGTAAATGGTATTGCTTTCCTAATATCCCTTTCAATGCTGTTGTTTTTGGCATAGAGGAATCCAACTGATTTTTGTGTGTTGATCTTATATCCTGTCACTTTGCTGAATCTTCCAATGAGGTCTAGTAGCATTTTTACTGAGTTTTGAGGTTTTCTATGTATAGGATCATATCGTCTGCAAATAGAGAGAGTTTTACTTCCTCTTTGCCAATTTGGATGCCTTTAATTTCCTTGTCTTGCCACCTAGCTCTTGATGAGAATTCCAGCACAATATTGAATAGGAGTGGTGACCAAGGGCATCCTTGTCTATTGCCTGTTCACAGAGGAAAGGCTTTCAGTTTCTCTCCATTGAGAGTAATGTAGGCTGTTGGTTTTGT
>NW_006410210.1:15698-16314 GCF_000296735.1 Chrysochloris asiatica | reverse complement strand
TTTTGATTTCCTTTGGTTCCATTGTGACATTGCCCATGTGGTTTCTAATGCGTGTTATTTGTGTCTTCTCCCTCTTTTCTTTTGTTAGGTTTGCCTTCTGTGATTTCATTCATTAGATCTAAATCATGATCTGCTCACCTTGCTTCTGTCCAGGTGTGCTTATATAGTTATCCTCTCTCTTATAGCAGAATGTTGTGAAATTACTTTCCTGTGTTTCTCATTCACTGTGTTCATTCATTTCTTTCTTACAGTTGGCATTTGATTTAGTAGTTTATCCTTTTTGATGTCAGGGTTCCAGAACTAATGACTGTGTTTGTTTCACATGGTTTTTCTGGTCTTTATGTAGAGGGACAGTAAGGTGCATCAGATTAAACAGCCGTTTTGACCCAAATCACAACTTATATTTTAAATGGAGGATGAAATAAAAACATTTTGTTTAAATCCGATTACACATAATAGAACAAAAAACTATACTGAACAAGCTAATGTCTGTTATAAGGAGCTCTGGTAGCATAGTGGTTACGAATCGGGCTGCGAACCTTAAGGTCAGCAGTTCAAAACTACCAGCTGTTCCATGGGAGAAACAGCCTTGGAAACCCTGTTCAGGGTTGCTATG
>NW_006410210.1:12094-15323 GCF_000296735.1 Chrysochloris asiatica | reverse complement strand
AAGTTCAGTATCTTGGTTACCAGTCAATAATTTAGTTTTGTTATAACAAACAGGACTATCAGAGTTCATCGAATGTAGAATAAAAACTTTCATATGAGTCTTTATGACAGCCTCGTTTACATTTTTGGCTAATGATTCACCACTTTTGACAGCAGCGGATGAGAGACAAAGGAAGATGTGACTAATTTGTGTCTTCTTTTCAACAGAATGTCAGCCGGAGCTGTATTGCACAGACTTTTCAAAATCATATTGTTGTAAGATAATAATGCCCTAGATTTGTGTAATGTGCTTCCATTAGCAAAATGCCTTCCCTTGTATTATCTTGTCTCATCCTCCCACTAACTGGTAAAGTGGGTAACACTAAGCATTTTTTACATCTGAGGAGAGTCAGGCAGACTGAGGTTGACGTGCCCAAGATTATATGGTAGAAAAGAACAGAACTGAGAAGTACAGTCCATTTTTCTGACCCCAAACCCAGTGATTTCTTTGATGAACCCTAGATGGGGTTTGTCTGGATGTGTTCTTCTCCACAGAACCAGAGTCTGGTCATGGAAATAATAAATAGTTACATCCACTGAATAGTTGCCATGTGCCCAGCACCACTTGGAGACTTTACTGAGAAATTTCCATGCACTGACATAATTAGTTCTCACAACAATACTGTAAGTAATAGAGGTAATTGTTTTATTCCACATATATAGCTGATATATGAGGGGGCTTCAAAAAGTTTGTGGAAAAAATTCCATTATCTATCAGTTTCATTTGTCAAGGAACTTTCTGAAACCTCTCATATATCTATATATTGTCTTGTCTTCATTTTCTAAGAAAATTAAACAGTAACATTAAAAAAAATGGTACCAAAGGCACGAAGCGACTGGCTTACAAGTTTTCAAGAGGGAGCTTAGTTTCAGAGGGTATAGGGGTAGGTACCTTTTGGTTAGCAGTACTTCTAGAAAGAGATGACCGTGATGTTTATATTTACATCGTAGAAACTGGCAAAACCTTCAAATTGGAAACTTTCTTCCCCAGAAAACTGGCTTTGAAATACTTACCAGTATGCCACTGAATGTATGTCATTTTAAGTCTGCAGTGCTTTATAACCCAGCTGAGCTTCCAGACAAAGAAAGACTAGGATGAAGGAGAGGCAAACTATTTCTGAATGTTTAGTCACTGAAAGCCTTATGGACACCAGTGGAGCATTGACAGATACAGTGCTGGAAGATGAGCCCCTCTGGCTGGAAGGCACTTAAAGTACAACTATGAAAGAGCTGCCTCCTCAAAGTAGAGGTGATCATGAGGATGCAAATGGAGTAAAGCTTTTGAGACCTTCATTTGCTGATGAAGGAGTTGTTATCTTCCATCAAGTTGGTACCAACTCACAGTTATCTTATGCACAACAGAATGAAACACTGCCCAGTCTTGCGCCAACCTCACAGTTGTTGCTATGCTTGAGCCCATTGCTGCTGCCACTGTGCCAATCCATCTTGTTGGGGGTCTTCCCCTTTTTTGTTGTCCCTCCACTTTACCAAGCATCATGTCTTTCTCCAGGAATGAGTTCCTCCTGATAATATATCCAAAGTATGAAAGACGAAGTCTGGCCATCCTGGCTTATAAGGAGCATTTTGGTTCTGCTTCTTCCAGTACAGATTTGTTTGTTCTTCCTAGCAGTCCGGGGTACTTTTTTAATAGTCTCTGCCAGCACTATAACTAAAATGCATCAATTCTTCTACAGTCTTCCTTATTCATTGTCCAACTTTTACATGCCTATGAGGCTATTGAAAATACCATGGCTTGAGTCAGGCACACCTTAGTGCTCAAACTGACACCTTTTCTCTTAAATACTTTAAAGAGGTCTTGTGCAGCAGATTTGCCTAATGCAATACATTGTTTGGTTTCTTGAGTACTGCTTCCATGTTGATGGTTCTGAGCAAAATGAAGACTTTGATGATTTTGATCTTTTCTCCATTTATTGTGGTGTTATTTATTGGTCCAGTGGTGAGAATTTCATTTATTTATTTATTTTTTTACATTGACGTACAACCTATACCAAAGGATTTGGTCTTCATAGGTAAGTATATAAAGTCTTCTTTGTTTTCAGCAATCAAAGTTATATCATCTGCAAATAACAGGTTGTTAATGAGTCTTTCTCCAATCCTGATGCCCAGTTCTTCATATAATCCAGTTTCTCAGATTATTTGCTTATTATACAGATTGAATGAATATTGTGAAAGAATACAGCCATGACATACACCTTTCCTAATTTTAAACCAGTCAGTATTCCCTTGTTCTATTTGAACAATTGCCTCTTGGTCTGTGTACAGGTTCCATATAAGCACAATGAAATATTCTGGAATACGCATTCTCCACAATGTTGTCCATAGCTTGTCATGATTCACACAATTGAAAGCCTCAGCATAATCAAAAAGCACAGGGAAGTATCTTCTTTCAGCTAAGATCCATCTGGTGCCAGCAGTGATAGCCCTTGTTCCATGTCCTTGTCAGAATCCATCTTAAAACCCTGGCAGTTCCCTGTCAATGTACTGTTGCAGCCATGTGTCAGTTGTTTTTAGCAAAATTTTACTTGAATGTGATATTAATTACATTGTCTGATGCTTTCTGTTTTCTCTTGGATCACCTCTCTCAAAATGAAGAGAAACAGTTGCAAACATTCATTACTAATTTGCACATGGAATGTATGAAGTATGAACCTGGTAAACTTGGAAGTTGTCAAAAATGAAATGCAATGCATAAAGATTGATGTTCTTGGCATTAGTAAGCTGAAATGGATTGGTATTGGCCATTTTGAAGAGCACAGAATTAAGGTTATCTATGCTAGGAATGATAAATTCCAGAAGAATGGCATCACATTCATTGTCAAAAAGAACATTTCAATATCGATATTGAAGCACAATGCTCTTTGTGATAGTATAAGACCAGTTATTAAAACTATTATTCAAATTTACATACCAACCAGTAAGATGATGAAATTGAAGAATTATACCAAGTTCTTCAGTCTGAAATTAATCAAACATGTAACGAAGATGTACTGATAATTACTGGTCACTGGAATGCCAAAGTTGGAAACAAAGAGGAAGGATCAGTAGTTGGAAAATTGGCTTTGGTGATAGAAATGATACTAGAGATTGCATGATAGAATTTTGCAAAACCAACGACTTATTCATTGCAAATATTTTCTTAAACAACATAAAAGGCGACTATACACATGAAC
>NW_006410210.1:10886-11929 GCF_000296735.1 Chrysochloris asiatica | reverse complement strand
CTCACTGAGGTCTTCCTCTTTTTCTCTGATCCTCCACATTACCAAAAATGATATCCTTCTCCAGCGATTGGTCCCTCCTGACAATATATCCAAAGTATGAGAGATGAAGTTTGGCCATCCTGACCTCCAAGGAGCACTCTGGCTGCACATCTTTCAAAATGAATCTATTGTTTCTTTTGGCAGCCCTTGGCAAAATTGCTCAAATGGAATACAGAGGTGCCAACAGCATCTTTCTGTGATTGCTGTTGGACAAGAAGTACGCACTGCCCTACCGGGTGCTAGATGCCATGGTCGTCTACTTCCTGGGGTTCTGGACCGAGAAGCACAAACTGCCTGTGCTCTGGCATCAGTGCCTCTTGACCTCGGTCCAGCACTACAAAGCAGACCTGTCCACTGAGCAGAAAGAGGCCCTCCTGGGATTGCTCTGACTGCAGCCCCATCCTCAGATCACCCCTGAGATCAGGCTTGAGCTGCAGAGTGTAGTCCCCCGATATGTGGAAGATGCCGCCACCTCCAGGAAGTGAGGCAACAGACACCTGTCTTCAGGGTCACACAAGCACTGTGACCCCTTAGTGCTAGACAGGGAGGGCTGAGGGGCTGGCTAACTACCCATTTCATTCTAGGCCCTGGTCCCTTCTCTTTTCTGAAACCTGACTTGATTCCATGATCTGCTTCTCCCCATCCCCAGCAGGAGCCTCTTGTGTCTAGTATCTTGTGAATAAAAACAAAACCAAGCAAAAAAAAAAAAAGTCAATATTCTCCTCCAACACCACAACTCAAATCCATCAATTCTTCTATGGTCTTCCTTATTCACTGTCCAGCTTTCTCATGCGTATGAGGTTATTGAAAAATACCATGGCTTGGTCAGGTGCACCTTAGTCCTCAAATTGACATCTTTGCTCTTCAACACTTTAAAAAGGTCTTGTGCTGCAGATTTGCCTAATGCAATACGTCATTTGATTTATTGCCTGCTGCTTCCATGAGTATTGATAGTTGATCCAAGAAGAATGAAGTCCTTGATAACTTCAATCTTTACTCCGTTG
>NW_006410210.1:5930-7126 GCF_000296735.1 Chrysochloris asiatica | reverse complement strand
TTGACTACATCTGTGGGAAGGGACGGTGGAAAAGCTCTATATCATCAGCCAAAACAAGGCCAAAGGAGATTTCTGCTTTTGTGCCTAGGGCAGTCACTGCCCCCAGTCTACCCAAGACAATGGTGACCTCTGATGTTCTGAACATTGGTCAAAAACTCTATGAGGGTAAAACAAAAGAAGTCTATGTGTTGTTAGATAGTTCAGGAAAAGTTCTACTTTAGTTCAAGGACCACATTACAACAGGCAATGCAGCTAGAAAGAATCACCTGGAAGGAAAAGCAGCAATTTCTAACAAAATTATCAGTTGTATTTTTCAGTTGTTACAGGAATCAGGTATCAAAACTGCTTTCATCAAAAAATGTGGAAAGACAGCTTTAACTGCATTGCAATGTGAAATAATTTCAACTGAATGGGTGTGTAGAAGAATAGCATCTGGTTCTTTTCTCAAAATAAACCCTAGCGTCCATGAAGGATACAAGTTTTACCCATCTAAAGTGGAAATGTTTCTCAAGAATGATGCCAATAATGATCCACAGTGATCTGAGGAACAGCTTATTGCTGCAAAATTTTGCTTTTCTGGACTTGTTATAGGCCAAACTGAAGTGGATATCGTGAATCATGCCACACAGGCTATTTTTGAAATACTGGAAAAATTGTGGTTGCCCCAGAACTGTACATTGGTTGATATGAAGATAGAATTTGGTGTTGATATAGCCACCAAGGAAATTGTTCTTGCTGACGTCATTAATAATGATTCCTGGAGACTCTGGCCATCAGGAGATTCAAGCCAACAAAAAGATAAGCAGTTGTATTGTGACCTCAAAGAAGTTACTCGTAAAGGGCTGCAAATGGTAAAGAAACATTTTGAATGGGTTGCAGAAAGAATAGAGTTACTTCTGAAATTGGAAAGCCAGTGCAGGGTTGCAGTATTGATGGGTTCAACCTCTGATGTCTATCACTGTGAAAAAATCAAGAGGGCTTGTGGAAATTTTGGAATTCCAGGTAGTGGTTACGAATCAGGCTGTGAACCTTAAGGTCAGCAGTTCGAAACTACCAGCTGTTCCATGGGAGAAAGATGAGGCTTTCTGTTCCCGTAAAGATTTACAGCTCCGGAAACCCTGTACAGGGTCTCTATGAGTCGGAACCGACTCCACGGCATATAACAACAACAACAATGTGAACTTCGAGTAACTTCT
>NW_006410210.1:2597-4108 GCF_000296735.1 Chrysochloris asiatica | reverse complement strand
TAAATCTGTATGCTGAGCAAATAATACGGGAAGCTGGATTATATGAAGAAGAGCATGGCATCAGGATTGGAGGAAGACTTATTAACAACCTGTGATATGCAGATGATACAACCTTGCTTGCTGAAAGCTAAGAGGACTTAAAATACTTAGTGATGAAGATAAAGACCACAGCCTTCAGTATGGATTGCACCTCAATGTAAATAAAACAAATATCTTCACAACTATACCAATAAATAACATCATGGTAAATGGAGAAAAGATTGAAATTGTCAAAGTTTTTATTGCTTGGATCCACAATCAACACTAATGGAAGTAGCAGTCAAGAAATTAAACGATGTATTTCATTGAGAAAATCTGTTGGACAAGACCTCTTTAAAGTGTTTAAGAGCAATGCTACGAGTTTGAGGAGTAATCTGTGCCTGATCCACTCCATGATATTTTCAATTACTTCATATGCATGTGACAATGAATAAAGAAGCTGGACAATGAATAAGGAAGACCGTAGAAGAATTGATGCTGTTGGAGCAGACTATTAAGAGAACCATCAACTGCCAGAACAAACAAATCTGTGTTGGAAAAAATATAGCCAGAATGCTCTTTAGAAGCCAGGACAGTGAGACATTTTCTCTCATACTTAGGGCATCAGGAGGAACCAGTCCCTGGAGAAAGACATCACACTTGGTAAAGTGGAAGGTCTGCAAAAAAGAGGAAGACCTCAATGAGATGGATTGGCACAGTGGCAGCAGCAATGGGCTCAAACTTACAATGATTGTGAGGCTGTCACAGGACCAGGCAGTGTTTGTTCTGTTGTATAGATGAGTTGAAGCTGATTTTATGGCACTGAACCAAAACAGCAACAATCTATACTGGATGAATGAATGAATGATCATATTCAATTAGCTGAGCCTTTACCTTGCATGAACCACAGCTCTTTCAAGCCATAGTGCTAAACTGTATGATCTAATCAACAACCTACCAATCCCGATACCAAGAAGGTATGCTCCTTACTTATGAGATGTTTAGAAGAGATATAAAGGGAAATAAATATGTAGAATAAGCACTAAACTGCGGAACACAAGGTTTGCAGTTCAAATCCACTAGCTGCTATTTGGAAACCTGAGCTGGAGTCAGAATCAACTTGATGGCACTTAACAACAACATATATACAAGTATCTTTTTTTTTTTCTTGAAAATTTGGTTTACACCACTTCACTTTTATGAAAGACAATAATTACTACTTGCTTCACAAACTGAAAGAAATGAGAGAATTTTCATTGTTGTGAAAAATGAAACTAGTCTTCAGCAAGCTGTTTAAAAGGTATTGTACACCATGAGCAGTGATAATGGCATCTTCAAGCTCCTTCTGTGGAAACTGCACTCAGTATCCCAGCATCACGTTACCATAGTTTTAAGTTGTGTTTATGAATGTTGTTGGAGTCCTGGACTGCTAACTGCAAGGTCTACAGTTCAAACCCATCAGCTACTCCTAGAAAACCCTATTAAGGGCTGCT
>NW_006410210.1:0-622 GCF_000296735.1 Chrysochloris asiatica | reverse complement strand
TGCTGGGTCTGGCTCTTGCGTCTGACTCCTCCTCAAACCTCCTGTTCTTTGGACTTGAGCTAGTGGTCTAGTCTATTACCTACCGATCCTGAGAGTCATCAGCAGTCTGCCTTCTTACCTGTCAGACCCACCTGCCTGCCTGCCTGCTTGCTTGCTGCCTAACCTCATGGTCTTGGTTCATCAGTTCTTCACTTATGTGAGTCAGAAACCTCCAGTCTGAGATCTAACCCATGGACTTGTATCTGACCACCTCTACAACTGTGGGAGCCATTTCCTTGATAAAGAGCTCTCTTTATATATACACATATATAAGCACTGCTGGTTTTGCTTCTATATAGAAACCACTTTTAGACACTGGGAATACACAAAAATTTTTCCATTTTAATAAATGGAATTGCTTTTTGACTTTATATCATTTTGGCATACAAAATATTTCATAGGAATGTTCTCCATTCATATAGTGAGGGAAACCTCTGTGTATGTGTGTGTTTGTGTATTTGTAGTGGAATTACTGAAGGATTCTCTGGGCAAAAGATTGAATGATTCAGGAAGTATCAAAATAGGATTTTGGAAAGAATATAGAGAGTCATGGTAACAAAAAAGAATTAGTCAATGTTCAACC
>NW_006410209.1:15491-16531 GCF_000296735.1 Chrysochloris asiatica | reverse complement strand
TTTATAAAGCTTTTCAAAATTTGTGGTGATAATAATAATATTAATAACAATAGCAAAATTATTTTATTCTTGGCTTAGAGTCTACTGAGATAAATATAACATTTCCTGACCTCAGATTGTGCATAGTCTAATAGGAGAGACAGATGCAGGTTAGTTAACAAATAAATTACAATCTAAACTAATACAAACAGTGAAAAATAGACACGATTTCGACAGTTTTTATTAGTGAGAGTAAAGTGATAGGGGAAAAAACAGGCTTTCAAAATAGGTTACATTTTATATGAGTTATAAGAAGTAGATAGAATTTCAGTAGATAAACAAGGTAGAAGACCAGAGAAAGGTAAGAGAGTATGCAAACCTTAGTGTGTTTAGGGAGCATGATTATATGTAACTATTAACCAATAAAGAAAACCAATATGGCATACATATAAGCAGTTTTCACATGAAGATAGAACTAAGGGGAAGCCATGGAATATTTTCACACCAGTGTGAAAGAAGAGCTGTGGACTTTGTTAAAATATTTCCATAATAATGTGGTTTATCTGCACCGTACCATAAAGCATATAATGAAGAGCAAAATCTTTCCTTCCCACCCTGGCAACTCTGGAGTCCAACTTCCAGAGGAAACCACATTTAACTCATGTTCTAGTAGTTTCTTTCTATGTCTAAATTAAATATTGAAATCTTTCAAGAAAGTGAGGAGGCACTGGAGGCACTCACTCATCTATGCCAAGAAATTTGGAAGACAACTGTCTGGCCAACTGATTGGAAGAGATCCCATATTTGTGCCCATTCCAAAGAGAGCTGACCAAATAGAATGCGGAAAGCATCAGGCAATATCTTTGATATCCCACATGAGTAATGTTTTATTAAAGGTGATACAGAAAAGGCTGCAACCATACATTATTAACAGGGAACTTACAGAGGTTCAGTCGGGATTCAGAAGAGGACATGGAATGAGGGATATCATTGCTGACATCAGATGGATCTTGGTTGAAAGCAGAGAACACCAGAAAGATGTTTACCCTTGCTTTATTGAT
>NW_006410209.1:5778-13681 GCF_000296735.1 Chrysochloris asiatica | reverse complement strand
CCATTAACTGCCAGTGGCCTCATTTGTTACACTCAGCCCTAGAGGGCCTCGAACCTCTGACTAGTCTTACATGGTCTGCAACAAGGCTCCCTCTTGAATGCTTGTAAGCCAGTCACTTCTTGCCTTTGTAGCTTTCCACTTTGGGTAGCCAATGTCCAAGTTGCCCATCCCTGTCTACTCTTTGTTTGGAGGGGGAGGGAATGATCCTTGCTGTAAAGATTTGTTCCTGCATCCATAGGTGTAGGTCAAGTTCATCAAACTGTATCAGATTATTCTTTTTTTCCTCTTTTTTCTTCTAGTTGAGCTCTGATCATCCAGTCATTGAAACAAGGTCAAGTGGGTATTATCTGCAAGTGTGGATGTTCTTGTTCACATGCCCTCTCTTCTTATCAGCTGAACATTTCACTCTCCACTCTAGTCCTCTGTGGCTATGTCACTGACTCTGAGCCAAAGAGTTCCCAGGTCCTGCCACACTGCTGACCAACCAGATCTCCACCCAGGTTCACAGGAATCTATTGAACATTGTAGGGCTTAGCTCACAGCTTCATTGTTGTCTTTCCCTCACTTCCCTTTATGGTGCTGAACGTGTGTACAAGACCTTTTTAAAGTGTTCAAGAGAAAAGATGTCTGCTTGAGAACTTATGCCTGATCCCAAGCCATGGTATTTTCAATAACCTCATAGTCATGCAAAAGCTAGACAGTGAATAAGAAGAATTGATGCATTTGAGTTATGATGTTGGAGGAGAATATTGATAGTGCCAAAGGTTACCAAAAGACCAAACATATTTGTGTTGGAAGAAGTACAGCCAGAGTTCTCTTTGGAGGCTTGGATGGCCAAACTTCGTCCCTCATACTTTGGATATACAGTTAAGAGTGACCAGTCATTGGAGAGAGATATCATGTTTGATAAGGTGGAGAGTCAGAGAAAAAGAGGAAGCCCCCCAGTGAGATGGATTGGCAAGATGACAGCATTAATGATCTCAAGCATGGCAACAATTGTGAGATTGGCCCAGGACTGGGCAGTATTTTATTCTGTTGTGCATAGTGTCCCTATGAGTCGGTACTGACTCGATGGCACCTGAGAACAACAACAAATACTGAACACACATAGAGTATAAAACATTGCAAAAATTGTACAAACAAAAGAAGACAAAATAAATGATTGGAACAGACTAAAAATTAGAAGCATATGTGAATCTAAAGATTTCATCATCAAAAGGGTCAAAAGGGAGCCCAGAGAATGGGGAAAAACCTTTTGCAGTAGCATATAAGATAAAGAGCTAATCTCTAAAATCTACAGGAAACTGCAACACCCCTACAACAAAAAGACAAATAACCCAATTAAAAAATAGGCACAGAACATGAACAGATACTTCCTTAAGGAAATATCGAGGCAGCCAACAAACATATGAAGAAATGTTCACAAACATTAGCTATTAAATAGATGCAAATCAAAACTACAATGAGATATCATCTCACACCAGCAATAACAGTGAAGTTCTAAAAAGCAGAGGACAATAAATGCTGGCAGTGGTATGGAGAGAAAGATGTTTACCTATGCTTTAGTTCTCTGTCTTCATTTGGAAGATCTTTAGCTCAGAACCTCTGACTCATAATGAGCAGAATGACAAATTTTTCACTTCTTAACCTCCTTAAGAGCTTTAACACTTCATGGTACATGATCTGGTCTCATCCCTGAGGATTCTGCCTGGGGCACTTGGTGACCAGGACATTCTTTATGAAATGTTCTAAGGTTTTCTGGTAGTTGATGCTTGTGATTATCTAATAGGGATCAGCAGTTTGAATCCACCCAGGAGTCCTGGTGTGGCACTGTGCGTTAATGCGCCAGACTGCAAAGCAGTTTGAACTGCAAGGTCAGTGGTTCAAGCTCACCAGCTGCTTGTTGGAAACCCTATATAGGACCACTATGGGTCAGAACCGACTCGATGGCACTTAACAACAACAACAACAAATTGACTACGCAAAGGCTTTCAATTGTATGGATAATGACAAGCTATGTATAACATTGTGAAGGATGAATATTCCGGAACACTTAATTGTGCTCATTAGGAAGCTGTATATAGACCCAGAGGCAGTTGTTTGAACAGAACAAGGGAAAATCAAATGTTTTACAATTAGGAAAGGTGTGTGCCAGGGTTGTATTTTTTCACCACAATTATTCAATTTGTATGCTGAGCCAGTAATCCAAGAACTGGATTATATGAAGAAATATGTAGCATTAGGATTTTCAGAAGACTCACTAACAACCTACAATATGCAGACCCTGATTGCTGAAAATGTGAAGAGGACTTAAAATACTTAGTGGTGAAGATCAAAGACCTCAGTCTTCAGTACGAGTTGCATCTCAATGTAAAGAAAACAGAAATCCTCACCACTGGGCCAATGAACAACAACCATATAAACAGAAAAAATTGAAGTTGCCAAAGATTTCATTTTGCTTGGGTCAACAATCAACACTCATGGAAGCAGCAGTCAAGAAATAAAGCAATGTATTGCATTAGGCAAACCTGTTACACACAACCTCTTTAAATTGTTGAATGGCAAAGATGTCAGTTTGAGGACTAAGGACTTTCCCAAGCCATAATATTTTCAATAACCTAATATGCATGTTAAAGTTTTACAGTGAATATGGAAGACCATAGAAGTGATGCCTTAGTGTTATGGTATTGGAGGAGAATATTGAAATTTCCATGGACTGCCAAAAGAACAAATAACTCTGTGTTGGAAGAAATACAGCCAGAGTTCTCCTTGAAAGCCAGGATGGCTGAACTTTGTCTCTCATACTTGAGAAATATTGTAAGGATGGACCAGTCCCTGGAGAAGGACATTGTGTTAGATAAAGTGGAGAGTAGGAGAAAGAGAGAAAGACTCCCAGTGAGATGATTTGGCACAGAGGCAACAACAATGAGCTCAGGTGTAGCAACAATTGTGAGGTTGGCCCAGTACCAGGCAGTTTTCATTCTGTTGTGCACAAGGTCACTATAAGTTGGTACTGATTCAATGGCACCTAACTACAGCAACAAACATGGCTAATCATCCTGAACATTTCTTCATATATTTGTTGGCTCTGTGGATGTCTTCCTTGATGAAGTGACTGTTTATGTCCTGTGCCCATTTGTTAATTGGGTTGTCTTTTTCTAATAGAGGTACTGTAGTTTTCTATAAATTTTAGGTATTAATCTGTTGTCTGATATGTCATTGAAAGAAAAAAAATTTTCCCCAGGCGGTGGATTACCTTTTTCCTCTTTTGCAAAATCTTTTGATGCACATTAGTTTCTAATTTTTATTTCATTTTTTTGTTTGTTTGTTCTATTACCCAGTAACTTTCAAGCAGGGTGTTATTCAGATTCCATGTTTTTTAATTTTTTTCCTTGGTCTCTCTATAGTTAATTTCTAATTTTATAGCATTGTGATCTGAGCAGATAGATGCTTTGTAATATTTTAATGCTTTTAAATTTACTGATACTTTCTTTCTGCCCTGACACATGATCTATACTATAGAATGTTCTGTGTACCCTGGAAAAAAATGAATATGCTGTTGTTAGGTTGAATGCTCTGTACAAATTCATGGGGTCAAGTTGATTGTGTTGTTCAGTTCCTCTGTGTCTATATTTAGTTTTTTTCTGGTTGTTCTGTCCTTTTTTGAAAGTGGAGTATTAAAATCTCACACTATTGTAGAATTGTCTATTTCTTTCTTCGATTCTATTGGTGATTGATTTATATATTTTGAAGTTCTTTCATTGGGAACATAGATATTTATTATGGTATGTCCTAAACTCTGGTAGCAGAGTGGTTATGAATTGGGCTGTGAACCTTAAGGTCAGCAGTTTGAAACTACCAGCTGTTC
Organism: Chrysochloris asiatica; assembly: GCF_000296735.1. Classification (NCBI taxonomy): domain Eukaryota; kingdom Metazoa; phylum Chordata; class Mammalia; order Afrosoricida; family Chrysochloridae; genus Chrysochloris; species Chrysochloris asiatica. Next base: position 9,813 of record NW_006410209.1, on the reverse strand, counting down.
CACTAGAGAAAGATGAGGCTTTCTGCTACCATAAAGATTTACAGCCTCGGAAACCCTGTACAGGGTCACTATGAGTTGGAACCAACTCCACAGCACATAACCACCACCTGGTTCAATTAAACCTGTAATCATGAACTAAAGTCTTTCTTTGTCCCTTATGCTGATTTTTGCATTAAGGTTCATTTTATCAGCGATTAATATTGTCACTCCAGCTCATTTTTTATTGTAATTTGTTTGATATATTTCTCTAATATACTTTTTCCATCCTTTAATTTTTAATCTATTTTTGTCTTTTTGTGTCAGGTGTGTCGTGTCTCTTATAGACAGCCTCTTGAAAGACTCTGTGTTCTTATACATTTTGCTACTTGGTCTCTTGGCTGGTGTGTTTAAACTGATGAGCAGTATAATTATCAGTAGGTATGAATTGATTGCAGTCATTTTTCTGTGTGTTTTATTGTAAAGCTTCTGGTTTCTTTTTTCTGCATCCTTCCCTGAGCTCAGTTCATTTTTGTGTGTGCTTTTTCTTGTCAATTTCTTCATAATTTCAACGTTTACAAAATCTTCATAGATTTTCCTTTTCTTGGTTTGATATGAAGGTATATTAAGTTTATTGGAGATTACCCTGTACTTTATTTATTTCTTCCCCATTTTAAAATAGTCAAATTTATCTTGAAATTTACCTGACCTTCTTACCACCTGGAACTCTGTAACTATATTTTTCCCTTGCTTCACTTTGTAGTTGTCCTGATCATAGATTGACATTTCTGAGTCCCAATTTTCAGTCTTGTTGTTTTGGTCTACCCTGGACATTTCCATATCTGGACTGAATTCTGGGAGATGTTGCCATGTTAATTTCTGTTGTTGTCTGCATTTGTTGGTTCTCCATCTAAATAACTTCCTTTATTATATTTTGAAATTTTGGCTTGCTTTTTATGAAGTTATTTACTTTTGTTGTCCAAAAATGTTCTAATTTTGTTGTCATATTTGAGGGACAGATTTGCTGTGCATATGATTCTTGGATGGCAGGGTTTTTTTTCTTTCAGACTATGTCTCCACATTACTTTCTTACCTGCATGGTTTCTACTGAGAAATCAGAGATAAACTTATTTTGTTTTACTTTATAAATAATGTTTCATTTTTCCCAAGTTGCTTTCAGATTTCTTTTCTTATTTTTGATTTTGGAGAGTTTGATTATGATAAGTTTTGGTAAGGTTTCTTTTGGAATCTATCCTGTCTGGAGTTTGTTCATTTTCTTGAATGGTTAACATCTAATTTTTCATTATGTTAGGGAATTTTTCTTCCAGCAGCACTTAGACAATGTCACTTCATGTTCTGGAATTCCATTCACACCACTCATAGGTTATTTCTTTTCCTGTTGTCCCAAATGATTCTTAGGCTTTCTTTGGATTTTTTCATTCTTTTTTCTGATTGCTCTTCTAACTTTCTAGTATTGATACATTTATCTTCCAGTTCACTAATTCTGCCTTCCACTGATTCAAATCAACTCTTTGCCCTTTCAGTGTATTGTCCATTTTTGATATCTTAATATTAATCTTTCTGGACTTCTGTTTGCAGGTTTTGTATTGTCTCCAACACTTTACCTATTTTGTTTGATTGTTCCTTTAGTGCTTTTCTGAATTATTCCCTGTTTCCTTAGCCTTTGTTTCAATAGTTTGGAGAAAATTAAATATCATTCTCCTGAACTCTTTTATCAGGCAGTTCCAGTACCTTCTTTTCCTGAAAAACATTTTTCTAGCTCTGCCCTTGGTCATTTGTTTGAGTTACTCTGCCTTGCTTTTTTTAACTGTCTGTTGTTTTTGACACTTCAGGCATTGTGGTATCATATTTGTTTCAAATTAATGAATGCATGTTAGTGTAGTCTGAATTCTGGAGGGTGTGATCAAGAAATGAGCTTGTGCTCTGTTCTTTGTTATTCATGAAATTCAGTTTCAAGCGAATTTAGCTGTAATTGTTTGTTGTCATTGATCTGATGTATAGCACGTAGTATTGGCTCTGGACCAATTGGTGGGGTTGAAGAGGGTACAATGGTGGCAGGGTTGTATGCCTGAAGTTGCGTCTCCTGTTGGGTGAGGAAAGAAGAGAAAGCACTCCCACAAGAGAGAAGGAGTATGGGTAAAAGGGGGGAAATGATGTTAAGATGCTTGGTTGTCTTTTGAATATTGGTTTCCCTTGCATACCATTTAAAAATAGACACTTGAAGGGGGAGAGAAAGGAATAGCCAGAAACATCACCATAGAAAAATTGTAAGGCTGTCTTCTGCCTACAACTGATTGGATTACCTAAAATGGGGCTACAGCTTGCCCAGTGAAGGAGGCTTCCTGCAGAGCCTTTGAATTGCATAAGACCATAGGTGGAATCCTGAACCCCATCCAGAATCTTCGGTGGGAAATGCCCACTTGAAAGTACAAGCAGACCAGCCTCAAGCAACTACAACAGAAGATACTTCTTGAAAGAAAGACCAACAGGAAAAATAAAAAACAACAATGGCAGTATGACTGACTATTACAAGAACAAACAAGTTGCTCACCTAGAAGCCATCAAGGTAAGTGGTCGGGTCCCCTCAGGGCAAATCCTCTTCCAAGACTAAGACTCAATGGGAATAGACAAGCAGGCATGCAGTCTAACTGGTGACCATGTTGGTTACCAATAAGAGGCAGTGGGGGAAAAACAGCAAAGAAGTTGTGAGCTAAGTCTGACCATGGTTTCAATAGACTCCTGTGAACCCAGGTGGACACCTGGTTGGCCATCAGTATGGCAAGACCTGGGGACTCCTGGGCTAAGAGACAGTGACATAGCCACAATGGACTAGAGTGGAGAGTGAAATGTCCAGCTGATATGAAGTGAGGGGATATGTACATGAACACCCACATTTGCAGATAATACCCACTTGACCTGACTTCAATGGCCAGATTATCAGAACTCAGCTAGAAGAAGAAAGAAGAGGAAAAACAGAGTAATCTGATACAGTTTGATGAACTTGAACTATACCTATGAATGCAGTATCTCAAAACAGGGAACTAATTTTCACAGCGAGGATCATTCCTACCCGCTTGGTACACAGGGTAGCCAGGGAGGGGCAACTTGGACATTGGCTACCCAAAACGGGGAGACTACAAAGGCAAGAAGTGACTGGATCACAAACTTTTAAGAGGGAACCTAGATCCAGAGGGTGTGGAGGAAGGTAGAATCTCCATTGAGTAGTATCCAATCTGTCTGGGTTGGGCTGATGAAAGGAGATGGGGATAGGATTCTTATGGTACAATAGTGAATAATTGCTATTAGGACTAACTGTGAGGGTTGGAAATGTAAAGGTACACATTTTGTAGCAAAAGGAAGGGAGTGGTTGACTTTGCAGTCTAGGAGCGGAGGTCCCTGGGACCATCAAGGGAGAAGAGTGAAGTGTGGGACCCTACCCAGAGAAGCAGTGATGCCAGAGATGGAGGCAGAGATGATGACGTGGAGAGATGGAGTGGCTGGGAACTCTAGACCCAGAGAGGGAGAAGGGCTTTGTGCAGATGACTGATGAGCAGGTTAGTGGTGTGTACCCTTTGGTTGTTTGATGATGCATGGAAGGGATTGTAATCATGGCAATGAAAAACTATCATATAATTCACAATAAAAACTTAAAAAAAAAAGTTATTTGAAATGAAAAAAAGAGAGAGAAGGAGAACAAAAAAAACACTAAAAAATAGTAAATAAATAAATAAAAGCAATAAAACTGAAAAAAAAAGAAACTAGAAAGAAGTAGCAGAAAATTAAGTGCAATGCTACAGTGCTACCCAATGGCCTCTTGCCTTCACAGCCACATGAAAAATTTCAAGATGGTCCCACTGTGCTTCTCTGAACTATCACCAATCTTTTTCTTTCCTTTCCTCTACACCACAAGTCAGGTAATACAGAAACGGCTACAATCATACATTGACAGATAACTTCCAGAGGTTCAAACTGGACTCAGAAGAGGCTGGGGAACGAGAGATATCATTGCTGATGTCCGATGGATCTTGGCTGAAAGCA
>NW_006410209.1:2844-4715 GCF_000296735.1 Chrysochloris asiatica | reverse complement strand
TCAGACATTATTTCGTTCTGCTGTGCATGGGGTCGCTATGAGTCGGTTCCGACTCGATGGCACCTGACAACAACAACACAAGTCTGTTCAGCTGCTTCCCTTAGTAAGAGCTAGCTCAGTGCTGGCCAAGACTGATTTGCAGCAGGGGTCCTGAGCAGGGGCTGGTTCTGCTGTCTCCTCCCCTTCAATTATGCACTCAGTCATGGGATCCAAGCAGTACCTTCCCCGGGGGTGTCCAATAATACAGGTCTTACCTTTGTTCTTTGGGAAGGTACAAGGAACTAGAGTGGAAAAGAAAAGAAAGATAAAAAGAATCACACTTTTGTCTCTGTGAGTCACAGGCAGGCTTCTACAATGGGAATGTTTTCTTGTCTCTGTATCCACTCACACACATTCAAACTGGCTTCTCTCGGTTTCTTAAGGACATTCTGATAACAATTTCTCCCGTCTTTTGTTTATTGTACAGATGCTAGACTGCTGCTGTTGGGTGAATGTGACTGAAGAAGTAGTTGATAATTCAATCATTTTAATGATAGACTCTAAATTAAGTCTGCTATAACCCAAGTCACTCTCAATGAATTTCATGATAACATATATCTAAATTCTTAACTCAAAGGAATTGTCTAGATGGCATTTTTTTTTTTTTTTGCAACTACAATTTCACCTATATTACTGATGTTTTTACTCATTCCTCTTCCTTGCCATCCATTGTATTTCCTGCTTTCAAATCTGAAGTTTTGAAGACTAACCAGATATCTTATCATTGGCTTCCTTTGTTGCACATACTTTGTAAGTTGTAGCCTTCTACTCTCTGTGAAACTTTTTAGTAATAATTCATCTATTCTCTACCTTCTAAGACTTTGTTAAAATGTTTAATTCAATTCTTGTCTTCACTATTACTATTTGAAGTGTAGGTAAGAGAGAAGATACACATGTGAGTAATTGAAAGATGGATTGAGAAAGGATTACACTTCTTCTTCTTCTTCTTGTGATACATCCAGTCAGTTCTGACTCATAGCAATCCTGTATAGCATTTCCAAGGAGTGGCTAGTGAGCTTGTACCACTGACCTTGTGATTCAAACTGACATTGCAGTCCAGCGTACTAACCCACAGTGCCACCCCAGGACTCCAGGATTACATTAGGGGAAATAATATGAGTTTTCTTATAGCAACTAGCTGAGCATGAGGGTTGAAGATATGATAAGTGCCTAAAATGTATGATTGTACATGAAGAATATGGCTTGAAAGAAGTAGAATGTAAGCATATATGTGACATACTAGGCCTCTTTAAAGGAGCTCTGGTAGCATAGTGGTTACGAATCAGGCCGCAAACCTTAAGGTCAACAGTTTGAAACTAGCAGCCGCTCTGCGAGAGAAAGATGAGGCTTTCTGCTCCCATAAAGATTTACAGCCTCAGAAACCCTGTACAGGATCGCTATGGGTCGGAACTGACTCAAAGGCACATAACAACAAAAGGTCTCTTTATCTTGGAATCTAAATAAATGATGTTGTTATTGTTGTTATTAAATGTTGTCGAGTCTTCCAATTCATAGCAACCCTGTATGGGGTTTCTGATGAGCAGTTAATAGATTTGGATTACCAACCTTGGGTTAGTTGTCCAGTGCTGATTCTACAGCACTTCAAATAAATGATGCTATCTTTAAAAAAAGAGAGAATGATGCTGCCTCTAACACAGAAAATATGCAAATCTAGTTTAAAAGGTAAATAAATTTTCAAGTTGGAAAGACATGCCGTTTGTATTGGCATAAGCAGTTTCCTTAATTTATTTAGTGCCTGACATAGTGTTACACATGGGCATTTGGAAAAAAAATACCTCTCTTTACCTGTTGCTGTTAAGTGCTATGGAGTC
>NW_006410209.1:0-1266 GCF_000296735.1 Chrysochloris asiatica | reverse complement strand
AAACATCTTTCTGATATTCTCTGCTTTCAGCCAAGATCCATAGAACATCAGCAATAATATCCCTCATTCCATGGCCTCTTCTGAATCTGGCTTGAACCTCTGGAAGTTCTCTGTCAATGCATGCTGGCAGCCATTTCTGTATTATTTTTAGTAAAACTTCATTCACATGGCATATTAAAGAGATTGTCCAATTATTTCCTCATTCCATTGAGTAACCTCTCTTTGGAAATGGCATAAATACAGATCTCTTCCAATCAGTTGGCCAGATAGTTAGTTGTCTTCCAAATTCTTGACAGAGATGAGTGAGTGCCACCAGTGCTGCCTCACTTTCTAGAAAGATTTCTATTTTTATTCCATCAATTCCTGGTGCCTTGTTCTTTACCAATTCCTTTAATGCACCTTGGACTTCCTCCCTGGGCATCATTGGCTCTTGTTTATATGGTACCTCTTGAAATGGTTAAACATTATCTATCTCCTTTTGGTACAGTGACTCTGTGTATTCCTTCCATCTTCTCTTGATGCTTTCTGCATCATTAAATAATTTGCCCAGAGAATCTTTAATAATGAAAGTCGAGGCTTGAGTTTTTTCTTCAGTTACCCCAGCTTGAGAAATTCTGAGCGTGTTCTTACTTTTTGGTTTTCTGATTCCAGATCATTGCACATTGTGTTGTAGTATTTGGATTTATCTTCTCGGGCTGATCTTTGAAATTTTCTGTTCAGCTCTTGGACCTTCTCATTTCTTCCATATGCTTTAGTATCTCTACGCTGGAGAATTCAGTGTCTCTTCTGCCATCCATTTGATTTTTTTCCTTCTTTCTTGTCTTCTTAATGACTTTTTGCTTTCTTTATGTATGATGTTCTTGATGTCATTCCACAAGTCTTGTGGTCTTCTGTCTTTAGTGTTTAATGTATCAAATTTGTTCTTCAGATGATCTCTAAATTCAGGTGGGATATATTCAAGGTCATGTTTTGGCTCTCATTAACTTGTTGTCATTTTCTTCAGCTTCAGTTTGAATTTCCATATGACTAATTGATGGTCTGTTCCACAGTCTTCCTCTGGCCTTGTTTTGACTGATGATATGGAGCTTTTCCATCTTCTCTTTCCACAGATGTAATCAATTTGATTTCTATGTAGTCCATCTGGTGAGGTCTATGTGTTTAGTCATCTCTTATGCTATCTAAAGAAGGTATTTGAAATGAACAAATCATTGATTTTGCAGAATTTTATCATGGGTTCTCTAGCATCATTTCTATCATCAAGGCCAT
>NW_006410208.1:14476-16396 GCF_000296735.1 Chrysochloris asiatica | reverse complement strand
TTCTTGCCTGGTTTCTGGGGCTTTATAACATGTGATTGTATCTTAACTATATGGCAGCATTTTCTGTCTCTTCTTGGGTAGTATAAGGAGAGAAAGAGCCACATAGAGGTAAAAGGGGGAAGAAAACTGTAACACAATAGAACTAAAGAAAAAACATAAATCAAAAGAACAAACAGCAATAACAAAAATGCAAGGGAAAAAAAACCAACAAGAAACAAGAAACCCAAACACACACACACAAAACCAAAACACCAACAAAAAACAGATTGTATATTGTAGTCTATAATTGTGGGAAAAGGAGAGGAGAGAGAAAAGAAAGAACAAAAGAAGAAAAAAGCAAAAAATCTGTAGCCAAATATGAGTATGACTTTAATGTCCTCTTTCAGCTTCTTGCCTTCAAGGCCTTCTGATAAATTTCAAGATGCCACTGTTCATTGTTATGCTGTACCTCACGATTTTATTTTCAGCCAATTAAAAAAAAAATCTCTTCTTCTCCTCACCCTGTTCTGGCCTTTCCCCTATTAATAAATAGTTCAGGGCCAGCTGTAGCCATTTTAAACTGTTTGATTGTAGCACAGTGGTTACGAATTGGACCAGCAAGCCCAAGGCTGGCAGCTTGAAACCATCCACCATTCCACAGAAGAAAGACTAGGACCCCTGCTCCTGCAAAGATTCACATCCCTGGAGATCTCATGCAGGGTCACTATGAGCTGGAAGTGACTGCCAGGCACTCCATTAGCAAGAAAAGTGAGTGCCTCTAAATTCTGAGTATCTGTGCACATGCAAGGTGGAAGAACCCTCCAGTGGTGGGGGTGGGGGCATCTACTCACTAAGGCACCCCCTTTAATCACCAGAATGGAGGTGCACAGAGAGCCAATGAACAGATTTAAAAAAAAAAAAAATCAGAACAAAGTAAAACTAAACAGATAGTATTGTCACCTTTGCTCCGAGGTTCTCGTGTTCATTAATTCCCAGAAGGTCTGCTTGCTTCCCCTCCTGGTCCTGTTGTTTGGTCTCACCCAAGTTGCAGGCTCTGGCCAGCTGAGTCTGACAGATTCTAAAGTACGAGATTTCTTGCTTCCACCACAAGTTCCACTAGCTATAAGCCTAGATATGAGGTTCAGAGTTTTGGAGCTCTGCCCAAAACCCGCTTCGTTTGGTTGAAATATGATTTTTAAAAAGTTAATTGATCAATAATTTTTTTCAAACAAAATAAAACTTTTGAAAATATTTAGCTAAAGCTGTACTTCTTTGTAATAAAAAAGAGGAATTAATTTATTAAATTAAATAATGTAATTGAAATATGAAAAACTGAGGCACATAAACTTTAAACATTTTAAATGGTCTGCTTTGACTAATTTTATTATACAAATTGAAGTGAAGATATAAATTCATTACACAAGTGAAAAGTACTAAATTAAAAAAAATCTTTTGCAGACAAAAGGCTAATTTTTGTAAAATCATGCCACGAATAATGACTACAATCATGCATCAGAGGCTCTTCATCAAATAACTTTCTAAATGATGCTTATGAGAGTGATCATTGGCCATAATAATTGCAAGGTAAGAGTCCAGATGTGGCACCACAGGATAATTCCCTGGACCTCAAGGTTAGCTTGAACTGCAAGGTTGGCAATTCAAACCCGATAGCCACTCCATGAAAACCCTATATAGGATCACTATGAGTAAGAGCCAACTTGATGGCACTTAGCAACAATTTTAGGATAAGGAGGGGACACATAGCCCAAAGAAAGTTCTCATTTGAAACAGTTAAGCTTCTCTATACTTTTATGGAGTCCTGTAGTGCTGTAGTATAATCACTAAATGCAAGACTGATTTGAACCACAAGGTTTATGGTTCAAACTCACCATCCATTCCTTGTAAACCCTATACAGAGACACAATGAGAACCAACTCAACG
>NW_006410208.1:10498-13176 GCF_000296735.1 Chrysochloris asiatica | reverse complement strand
TTGAATCCTTCCATAGACTTTTGAATTCCCCCTCATATTCTGACATATTTATCCTCTGGTAGCAGTAATTGCCAATATCATCTAAGCTTCTCCCACCCTCATGCATTTATAGCATTGAATAACTTGTCAGTGACATAGGATTGAATAGGATTGAATAACTTGTCAATGACATAGAGAGATGATATCTTATTTTGCAAGATAAATTTTATAAATTAAATTCCACTTTTTAACAAATAATAGATCTGGTTCTTTACATTTTATTTGTATTATTAAATAACTCATGTGCTTAATTTGAGGAGTCCTGTTGTACAATGTTTAAGTGATTGGCTGCTTACCAAAAGGCCAGTTTAGAAGGAAAAAAGGTGTCAGTCAACTTCAGTAAAGATTTACAGCCCTAGAAACACTATGGGTCAGTTCTAGCCCCATACTTTAGGGTCGTCATGAGTTGGAGCAGACTAAACATCACTGGATAACTGTGTTTAATCGTCCACTCTTCTGTCAAATTTTTATATTGTGGTGGCTAATGTACTGCTGTAATGATGGGGACTATGCCACTGGTATTTCAAATATAAGCAGGTTTACTCATAATAGACAGGTTTTAGCAGAGCTACCAGATTAAAAGACAGTAGGTAAAAAGCCTGGAAATCTACTTGCAAATATTAGACATTGAAAACAATATGAATCACAAGAGACTATTGCCATTTACTTGGTTTGTACACATCATTAAGAAGGGAAAGTCACTAGAGGAGGACATAGTGATTGGTGAAATAGAGGGTCAACAAGGGAAAAGGAGACAGCAAAATGGATTGGCACAGTTTCTGCAACAGTGACCTCAAACATACTGGGCAATTGTAAAAATGACAGAGGTCATACAAGAAGGTCCATATTTAGTTTTATTATACTGAATGTTGGCATGAATTAGGTGGCAGCTACCTTGTCATCTTTATCTATCGATCAATGTAATGTATGTATGTATGTATGTATGTATGTATGTATGTATCTATCTATCTATCATTTATCTATCTACCTACCTATCTACATACCTATACTTCTATGCATCCATCCATCCATCCATCCATCTATCACTTGGATATGAAAACAACAAGAGTTGGGAAAGAAAATAGAAAGGTGGGGGACAAAGTTCTCATTAGAGAGATCACTGCTAAATGTTGAATGTGGAAAAAAAAAAGTAATTTTAGATCAAAGTACATTAAAATAATATTTAAGTGTAGTCAAAGAGAAGCATTTGAGTGCACACTCTCAGAACTTTCCTGCCTGAATTGAAATCCAAAATAGATTAAATTAGTGTGTTATCTTGAAATAGTTGTTTATTATATTGCCTCATTTTCTCATATGCCTTGAGAATCTTTAGAAGACAAAGTCAAGTATTAAAATAATATTTACAAAAATCTGGAGTCAGAAAACCAAAAGGGAAGAACATGCTCAGCATTTCTCAATCTGAAAGAACTGAAGAAAAATTCAAGCCTAGATTTTCAATATTGGAGAATTCTATGGGCAAAATATTGAATGAATCATGAAGCTTCAAAATAATATGGATGGAATGCATAGAATCACTGTACCAAAAAGATATTGTCAATGTTAAAATATTTCAAGAGGTAGCAGCATATGATTAAAAACCAATATTACTGAAAAACCAGAAGTCCAAACTGTAAACTGATGCACCACTGGAGGCACTCCAAGTAATTTGGAAGACAGCTACCTGGCCAACTGTTTGGAAGAATTCCATATTTGTGCTCATTCGAAAGAGAGGAGACTTAGGAAAGCAGAAATCATTGGATAATATCATAAGCAAGTAAAATTTTGCTAAAGATAATTCAAAAACAGTTGCAGCAGTTCATTGACAGGAAACTGCTAGAGGTTGAGTCTGGATTCAGATAAGGATATGAAATGAAGGAGATCATTTCTGATGCCAGATGGATCTTAGATGAAAGCAGAAAATACCAGAAAGATGTTTATCTGTGTTGTAGTGACTATGCAAAGGCTTTTGACTATGTAGAGCATGACAAACTGTGGAGAACATTGTGAAGAATTAGTATATCAGGACACTTGCAGAACCTGTACATAGACCTATAGGCAGTATTTTGAACAGAACAAGAAGGCACTGAATGGTTTAAAATCAGGAAACAATGTGTGTCACAGTTTTATTCTTTCACCACACTTATTCAATCTGTATGCTGAGCAGGTAATCTGAGAAACTGGATTATATGAAGAAGAACACAGCATAAGGATTAAGGGAATATTTATTAGCAACCTGTGATGTACAGATAATACAACCTTGCTCTCTGAAATGGAACAGGAATTCAAATATTTACTTATGGAGATCAAAGACCACATCCTTCAGTATGGGTTGAACGTCAATGTAAAGAAGATACAAAAGTCCTCACCCCTGGATCAATATATAACATCGTGACAAAGGAGAAAAGATTGAAGTTGTCAAAGACTTCATTTTGCTTGGATCCACTGCCAACATGCATGGAAACAGCATCAAGACATTTAAATGATGTACTGCACTGTTGTTGTTTTAGGTGCCATTGAGTTTGTACCAACTCATAGCGACCCTATGCACAACAGAACAAAACACTGCCCAATCCTGGGTCAATCTCACAATTATTGCTACATTTGAGCCCATTGATGCTGCCACTGTGCCAGTCCATTGA
>NW_006410208.1:8239-9370 GCF_000296735.1 Chrysochloris asiatica | reverse complement strand
TATAAATAAACATTTGTTATATAATCTTGAGTGCTCTGTAACCTACCATGTAAAGGTTTACAATTATTATCATAATTAGAAATTTAATATCTTGAGTATGAATTTTACTCTTACTTTGGGTAATATAAACTCAGTAGAGTTTTGAACAGAATAAATAAAAATTTTGTGGTTAAGGATACTCTTTCACAGAAAGAGAGCAAACAAATTGCAAAATGAAAAAAAAAAAAAAAAAAACCAACTTGAAAAACAGTGGTTTGTACAAGAAATACAAATAGTGTTTTGTTGACTGCCATCTAGTCAGTTCTGCCTTAAAGACTCGTCATAGGGTTTTTGAGGAACAGCTGGTTGATTTGAACCTCTGACCTTGCAATTAGCAGGATAGTTATTCTTGTCCTACAGTATCACAACATAATTCTAAAAATAACATAGTAAACTAGAACGTGGGGCTGTGGTATGAACTGAAAAAGCTGTGTTATCCAAGCTCTTCATTATAAAAATACTCAGATGAGATGTAATAGAATTATATTTACATTAAAAATTTCAATTTCAGTGAGAATGAATAATGGAAACACAGTCTAGAGAAATAGCATCAGGTCTTAAATTCTTTGACATGTGACTCCTGGTAGTAAAATTTATCAAGGAATGTAGTTAGATCCTATTTTAAAATAATGGAAAGCATTGTGTTTCTAGTGCTTGTATACATAAAAAAGTCCTGGTGTGATTTTTTTTATGTATACATAAAAGACTGGATTGCTAACCTTGAAATCAGTGTTTTAAGCTGAACAGAATATTTCAGAGTCTAAAGCATAGTCCTGTTACTAATAGTTGTAATATGAAAGTAAAACTACATTTTGGGAGAGGACTTCTGGCGCTTCCCTGACCGGACAGCACAGGTGTGTGGGCTCCAGGGAAGGTGTGGGTGGTATCGCACAGAGGAGGCCCCCGCCTGGTAGACAGACAGCTTTTGGGCAAACGTAAGACTTTAGCCTTCAACATTGTGGACTTGCTTTTTTGAAGGATCAAGCTGCTGGGGAGTTGTGGGCATTTTGAGCTTCCACCCACCTGCACTCGTCTGCGCTCGGCTCCCACTCCAGGACTGTGCCTGCCCACCGCGAAGCTTGGAGCGCCAGG
>NW_006410208.1:2423-3968 GCF_000296735.1 Chrysochloris asiatica | reverse complement strand
CAAAACAGATTTGTTTGTTATTCTGACAGACAATGTACTTTTAGAATTCTTCTCCAACATCATAATTCAAATGTATGGGTTCTTCTATGATCTTTCTTATTCATTGTACAACTATTACGTGCATATGATGCAATTAAAAATATAAGTACTTGAGTCAGGTACAATTAGTCCTTCAACTGAACACTTTACTTTACTGTTCAACACTTTAAAAAGGTCTTGTTCAGAGACTTGTCTAATGCAATATGTCATTTGATTTCTTAACTGTTGCTTCCATAAGTTGTGATTGTAGATCCAAGAAAAACAAAGTGTCTTTTCTACTCTGTACTGTAATACTATATAATTATGATATCTGAATATTTACAGTGCCATCTGAAAGAAGAAGTAGAAATAGACTAAGGATAAAGGAGACAAGGAAAGGTAAGTATAGAATGTAGACTATAGTGATAAACCTACCAGTATAGCCATTATAATTTCTTCCTGCGGGAAATAAAAACAACAACTTGCATTCACACAAAGGAAGGAGAAAAAAAATCCTTCATCACTGCCATCAGAAATAAGGCTATTTCAAGAACTGAATAACTATGTAAAAGGAAATACTTTTTTTCTACTTGAGATAATGCATAATCAGCATGGACACACATGCACACAAAACTGGTCGGCAATATTTTGGTACCTGAGAGGTTCCTGCAGGTCAATTCCTGCTGAGGTGGGAAGTGACCTGGTTTGCACTGACAAGCAATGCTTTTCCTGGGAAAATACCTCCTATAGAGAAGTGGCTTGATATTGTTCCTGTTTAGCATAGAATACTATATTGTACATTCACCTTTTATATCTTATCTTAGATACATTTGGTTTACATAAGAAGCACTCTTGATGCCTATCATTACTGCTTTTATTTAATTTCAAAAATAAATTATTCATGCTACCAAACCCAGAGACAGAGAAACAATAGTATATTGTCACATGATTTAAAGTAAATGAAATATATGATGAATCACAATAAAATGCTGGAACAAAGTTTTCATTAATTTCAGAGAACCAACAATATTTGAGGATAATGATTAACCTTGCATAAAATTTTGCCTAAACCTGTAATACAGAAAATACATATATTTTTATCATCAAATAGATTATTATAGAGTAAAAAGGAGCCATTTTTCAAATATGTCTAGAAGAATAGGAAACATGGAAACAAAAGAGAAGATACAAATATGTATATAAAATGAAGACAATAGATTTTTGGCATGTTGCAAATCATTTGCAAGCACCAATCAAAGAAGAAAAGAGTGCTGGTGACATAATGTGTTAAGCATTAGACTGTTACCTAGAAGATAAGCAGTTTAAATTCACTAGCTGCTCCCTAGGAAAAAGAGACTGTTCCGGCAAATATTTACATTCTTGGAACCCAAAGGCACAGTTCTACCCTTGTCTATAATGTCGCTATGAGTTGGAACCTACTCTATGGCAGTAGTTTGGGTTTTTTTCTTTGCTTTGTTTTTGATACCAAAGTGATTGATAACTTGCTGGGTTTTTTTTTTTTTTTTT
>NW_006410208.1:1514-2024 GCF_000296735.1 Chrysochloris asiatica | reverse complement strand
CATTTTCTATTCAACAATTTACACACATTTTGTTTCATGTCACTGATTTTAATCTTCACAATGTGACATCACTGACTCTTCTTCCTCTTTGTGTTTCCCATTTCCATTCCTACTTCTTTCCTATACCTTCCTGTATTCAGAACTTTATCCTTGGGTTAAAGATGCCCTTTAGATATCCAATGATGTATAATTCTAAGCAGTGTGTATCTTCCTACTGTTACTCATTACCTTATAGATTTGTCTATGCTTTGGCTGGAAACTGAACACGGAGGAGCGATGTGGGGAAAGGGAAGTTAGTTCGGGTCCAGTTTGAAGGATGAGTAAAGATTGTAGTTTCAAGGGTTCCATTAGTCTTTATCCAATCAGTAAGCCTGATCTTTATGATTTTGAGATTTAGTTCACATTTCCTCCCACTTTATTCAAGACATTCTAAAGTGATCCCTTTTTAAGTGGTCAGTAATGAATGGTTTCTGTTGTTGTTGTTAATTGCCATTGAGACAGTCGGACTCA
>NW_006410208.1:0-582 GCF_000296735.1 Chrysochloris asiatica | reverse complement strand
TGTGGTGGCTTGTGAGTTGCTGTGATTCTGGAAGCTATGTCACAGGTATTTTAAATACCAGCAGGGTCACCCATGGTGGACAGGTTACAGATGAGCTTCCAGATGTAGACAGACTAGGAGGAAGGAGTGATGAACAACTTCCAAATATTTAACCACTGAAAACCTTATTAGTAGCAGAGAAACTCTGTCAGATATAGTGCCAGAAAATGAGCCACTCAAGTTAGAAGTCACTGAAAATGTGACTGGGGAAGAGCTGCTTCCTCAAAGCAGAGATGACATTGATGATGTGAATGGAGTAAAGCCCATGGGAGTAAAGCCCACGGACCTTCACTTTCTTATGAGGCACAGCTCAAATGGAAGAGAAACAGCTATAAACATCCATTAATAATTGGAACATGGAATATACAAAGTTTGAATCTAGGAGAATTGGAAATTTTCAAAAGTGAAATGGAACACTTAAACATCAATATCTTGGTCATCAGTGAACTGAAATGCACTGGTATTGGCCATTTTGAAATCTGATAACCAAAGGTTTACTATGCAGGGAATGATAAATTCAAGAGGAATGGTATTGCATTCATA
>NW_006410207.1:14268-16676 GCF_000296735.1 Chrysochloris asiatica | reverse complement strand
GAAAGAGTCTTCACATCAAGTATCAATGCTATCCCCTCTTTACACAGGGTAGATAGGGACAGGCAACTTAGATATTGGCTACCTAAAATGAGGGGGCAATAAAGGCACTAAGTGACAGGCTTATAAAATTACAAGAGGGAGTTTAGTTTAAGAGTATGGGGGGAAAGAAAGAGTCTATCATCTTGTCTAGATGGGTCTGGTGAAAAGAGATGGGGATGAGATTCATAAGATTCAATAGCGAATAATTGTTATCACTGTCACAATTATAAAGGTAGAAGTTTTTTAACAAAAAAAGGGGAGTGGTTAATCTTACAGTCCAGAAACACAGGACCCTAGGACCATCAAGAGAGAAACGCACAAGCGAATGCGGGACTTTATCCAGAGAAGCAGCAGCACCACAGATGGAGGCAGAGATGGGGGCATGGAGAAGGGGAGCGGCTGAGAACTCTAGATTCATGGACTAAGAAGAGAGGGACTAAGAGCTGGTGGCTAGGAGCAGACTTGCAGAATGTGCCCTTTGGAGATGTAATTTATTATATATGCCTGAGTGGATTTTTAAATTTTGTTTGTTTTTTACAAAGCTAAAGTGGATAGAGAGAAATACTGTTAACTGATGGTACATGGAGGGGATTATAAACAATGTAATGAAACAAGGTATATGATTTGTTGAATGTAAAACTGATGATATGCCCTGTAAACTTTCACTCAGTCCACAATAAAAACCTTAAAAAAAAAAAAAAGACAATTCTCTGAAAGGGCAAAGGAGTAGAATAGATGAGTTGGAAGGCAGAACCAGTGAGTTGGAAGACAAATTTCTTGGTACCACTAAGATAGAAGGACAAACACACACACAAAAAAGAATTAAAAAAATCTAAAGAAGGTCTAAGATTCATGTTGGACAACATGAAGAGAAATAACTTAAGAATTATCGGCATTCCAGAACAAGAAGAACCACACAAGTCCACAGAGGAAATAGTTGAACTGCTGGAAGAAAATTTCTCTAACATGCTAAAAAGTGAAAAGATAACATTCAAGAAGCTCAATGAACCCCAGGAAGGATAGACCCCAAAAGAAAATCACCAAGACATATCATAATTAAGCTCTCTAATATCAAAGGTCCTGAAAGCAGCTAGGGAAAACAGAAGTGTCACATATGAAGGCAAGCAAGTCAGATTAAGCTTGGGATCTCTCAACAGAAACCATGTAAGAAAGAAGGCAATGGGGAGACATATATAAAACCCTGAAAGAAAAAAATTGCCAACCAAGAATCCTTTATCCAGCAAAGCTATCAATCAAATATGACAGGGTAATCAGAACATTCCAGGATAAACAGAAGCTAAGGATTTTGCCAAAGCCAACCCTATGCTACAAAACATCCTAAAGGGAGTTCTGTGGACTGAGAACCAACCAGAACAGACAACAGCCAGAGACTGACATGCGTGGCAGCACCTCCCAGAATTAAATCAACAGAGGGAAGAGTTGAGAACAGAACAAAACTGTAAGACCAAACTCAGAGAATCTGGGATGTCAGTCTTATGACCAAAACAAGTACAATGTAAAAGAAGGTAAACATGTAGGAACAGAGGTCCAGATGATGAGACGTTCAGGTGGATTACAGGATAAAATATACTGCACTGAATTGAGAAAAAAATTAGTGGACTATAAGGCAACCTCAAAGAAAATTAACACTTCACTACATACCAAGAGAATGAAAATCCTAGAAGAACATGGAAACATTAAAACTATGAGGAAACTCACAAGAAAGAACACAAAAAGCATGAACTCAACAAAGGAAGAAACACAGAACAAAAAAAAAAGCAGCAAAACCACTAAAAAATATTTATAATGGCAGCAATTAATCCATACCTATCAATAATTACACTGAATGTAAACAGATTCAATGCACCTGTTAAGAGACAGAGAATGGCAGAATGGATAAGAAAACAAGATCCTTCAATATGCTGTCTGCAAAAGACACATTTCACACACAGAGACAAAAACAGATTAAAATCAAAGGATGGAAAAAAAATATACCAGGCTAATTGCAATAAAAAACGAACAGGAGTGGCAGTACTGATCTGATAAACTAAACTTTAAGGCAAAACCCAGCATAATAGATAAAGATGGACATTATGTCATGATTAAAGGGACAATTGAACAAGATGACATAACCATTATAAATATCTATATTCCCAGTGAAAGAGCTCCAAAATATATAAAGCAAACTCTAACAGATTTGAAGAAAGAAATAGATGAATCTACAATAATAGTGGGTGATTTTAATACACCAGTTTCAAAAATGGATAGAACAACCAGAAAGAAACTTGACAAAAATACAGAAGAACTAAATAACACAATCAGCCAACTGGACCTCAGATGTGTACAGAGCATTCAACCAACAACTACAC
>NW_006410207.1:12561-13643 GCF_000296735.1 Chrysochloris asiatica | reverse complement strand
AAAGAATCAACAGGACAAGAAGCTGGTTCTTCGAAAGGATTAACAAAATTGACAGACCACTGGGAAACCTAACAAAAGAAAACAGAGAGAAGAAACAAATAACACACATTAGAAACCACATAGGTGATGTCACAACAGAACCAAAGAAAATCAAAAGGATAGTAACAGTATTATGAAGAGTTGTACTCCAACAAATTAGAAAACTTAGATGGATATATTTTTAGATAAACATGATCTACCTAAACTTACAGCGTGAAGTAGAAAACCTGAACAGACCCATAACAAAAGAAGAAATTGATCAGGTCATCATAAGACTCCCAACCAAAAAATGTCCAAGCACAGATGGCTTCACTGGTGAGTTCTACCAAACAGTCAGGGAAGAGCTGTCACCAATTCTACTCAAATTATTCCAGAACATAGAGGAGAATTGAAAACTTCCTAATACATTTTATGAAGCAAGTATAACAACCCTCATACCAAAACCATGGAAGGATGTCACTAAGAAAAAAATTATAGACCAATATCCCTCATGAATATAGATATAAAAATTCTCAACAAAATCATAGCCAGCAGAATCCAGCAACATATCAGAAAGATAATACATCATCATCAAGTGGAATTCATATCAGGGATGCAATGATGTTTCAACATTTGAGAAACAATCAATGTTATCCACCATATAAATAAGAAAAAAGGAAACAACCACATGATCATATCGATTGATGCAAAAAAGGCATTTGACAAAATCCAACATCCATTCCTGATAAAAACACTCAACAAAGTAGGAATTGAAGGGAAATCCCTCAACATAATTAAGAGAATATATACAAAACTAACAGCCTATAATACTCTCAATGGAGAAAAACTGAAAACCTTTCCTCTGTGAACAGGAACCAGAAAAGGATGCCCTTTGTCACCACTCCTATTCAATATTGTGCTGGAAGTCTTAAGCAAGAGCTATATGGCAAAACAGGGAAATTAAAGGCATCCAAATTGGCAAAGAGGAAGTAAAACTCTCTATTTTCAGATGATATGATCCTATACATAGAAACCCCCAAAGACTCAGTAAAAAAGCTACTAGA
>NW_006410207.1:8050-11072 GCF_000296735.1 Chrysochloris asiatica | reverse complement strand
CATAACATGGATGAACCTTGAGGACATTATGTTGAGTGAAATTAGTCAGTCACAAAAGAAGAAATACTCCATAGGACCACTACTGTAAAGACTCAGAAAAAGAACCCATACTAAAGGGGGATGGGGGGAATTCTTTGCTCGTTGCTGGGATATGGGGGGGCGGGGGTGAGAAGAGGGATGTAAAGGTGGAACACAGGGCAGGGAATAGACACAGGATAGTTTGGGTGCTGGGGAGGGTGGCAATATACAAAAAAAGGGAGAGGGCAATGGAAGAACAAAGTGGATGGGAGAACAATTAGGAAGGTTTGCATGGACTAAGTGGGACAGAAGTAAATAATGATGTATGTACAACCTTGGAACAACAGGGTTCTGGGATACATGGATTGAGACATGGTTGGAATGGGGGGAGGGGGGAAGTAATTTTAAGATGCTTGGCTGTCTTTTGATTCTTGGTTTCCCTTACATTACATCATAAAATAGACACTGGAGGGGGAGAGAAAGGAATATCAAGAAATATCACCATAGAAAGCTTGTAAGTCCGTCTTTTACCTACAATTGATTGGAATACCTAAAATGGGGCTACAACATGCCCAGTGAAGGAGGCTACCTGCAGAGCCTCTGAATTACATAAGAGTATAGGTGGAATCCTGAACAGCATCCAGAATCTTCAGAGGTGGGAAATTTCTTCTTCAAAGGACAGGCAGACCAGCCTGGAGTGTCTAGATGAACAGAAGATACTTCTTGAAAGAAAGACTGACAGGAAAAATACAAAACAATACAGGCAGACCGACTGATTACTACAAGAACAAGCAGGTTGTTTGTCCAGGAGACATCAAGGCAAGGGGTTGGGTCCCCTCAGAGTAAACCCCCTTCCAAGACTAAGACTTAATGGAAATACACGCTTTGATTGGTGACCATGTTCATCGCTGATAAGGGGAAGTGAGGGAAAAGCAGCAATGAAGCTGTAAGCTAAGCCTTACAATGTTCAATCAACTCCTGTGAACCCAGGTGGAGACCTGGTTGACCAGTAGTGTGGCAAGAACCAGGGACTCTTGGGCCCAGTGTCAGTTACATAGCCACAGAAGACTATAGTGGAGAATGAATCGTCCAGCTGATATGAAGAGAGGGCATATGCTCAAGAACACACACACTTGCAGATAATACCCACTTGACCTGGCTTCAATGACTGGATGATCAGAGATCAACTAGAAGAAGAAAGAAGAGAAAAAAAAAAGAGTCATCTGATACAATTTGATGGATGCAGTAGCTCAAAATAGAGAACAAATCTTTACCCACCCCCTCCATACACATAGTAGAAAAGGATGGGCAACTTGGACATTGGCTACCCAAAATGTGGGGGCTACAAAGGCAAGAAGTGACTGACTTATAAGCTTTCAAGTTGTTGTTGTTATGTGCTGTGGAGTCGGTTCCGACTCATAGCAACCCTGGACAGGGTTTCCGAGGCTGTTCATCTTTACGGGAACAGAACACCTCATCTTTCTCCCGCAGAGCAGCTGGTAGTTTCGAACTGCTGACCTTGCGGTTCACAGCCCAATTCGTAACCAAGAGGGAACCTAAATCCAGAGGGCATGGAGGAAGGTAGAATCTTCCCTGAGTAGTATCCAATCTGTCTCGGTGGGACTGATGAAATGTGGATATCAGGACTGATTGTGAAGGTTGTAAATGTAAAAAGTAGACATTCTGTAGCAAGGAGGGGAGTGATTACCTTTGCAGTCTAGGAGCGGAGGTCCCTGGGACCATGAAGGGAGAAAAGCAGACAGCAGGACCCTACCCAGAGAAGTAGTGATCCCTGAGATGGAGGCAGAGACGATGATGTGGAGAGATGGAGGAGCTGGAGTCATTAGACCCAGAAAGGGAGAGGGGCTGTGTGCTGATGACCGGGTGGGGAGTAGGGAGGGCAGGGGGGGGGGCGGCTTGTAGGATATACCTTTTGGTTGGTTGATGATACATTGAAACAATCTATGATAGGATGAATGTAAAACTAATGTTCTCCCATGTAATCTATCACATAATTCACACTAAAACATTTTTAAAAAAAAAGAAAAAGAAAAAGGAATAGCCCAAAAAAATGAACTCAGCACCAGAAGGCATGCAAAACAAAGGCACAAACAGCACCACAAAAAATTAACATGATAGCAATTAATTCATACCTATAAATAATTACACTGAATGCCAATGGATTAAATGCAGCAGTGAAGAGACAGAGAGTGGAAGAATGGATAAGAAAATAAGACCCTTCAATATGCTGCCTGCAAGAGACACACCTTACACACAAAAATAGACTAAAAGTTAAAGGATGAAAAGAAAAAAAAACCCAACCAAGCTAATTGCAATAGAAAAACAAGCAGGAGTGGTAATACTAATCTCTGATAAAATAAACTTTAAGGCAAAACTAGCATACAAGAAAAATAAGGACACTATCTCATGATTAAAGGGTCATTTGAACAAGATGACATAACCATAATAAGTGTCTATGCTCCCAATGAAAGAGCACCAATATATATAAAGCAAACCCTACGAGAATTGAAAAAATAGACAAATTTACAATTATAGTGGGAGATTTTAATACGCCACTTTAATAAAAGGATAGAACAACCAGAAAGAAACTCAGCAAAGATAGAGAGGAAATAAACAGCACAATAAACCAACTTGACCTCATAGATGTATACAGAGCATTCAATCCAACAACAGCACACTACACATTCTTTTCAAGTGCACATGGAACATTCTCCAGAATTGACCATATATGTTAGATCACAAAGTAAGTGTCCATAAATTTACATAACATCAAAATACTACAAAGCATCTTTTCAGACCACAATTCTATAAAACTAGAGATCAACAATAAAAAGACCAAGGAAATAAAATCAAATACATGAAAACTGAATAACACTCTGCTGAAAAGTGACTGGGTTGTAAAAGAAATTAAACATGAGCTCACAAAGTTTCTAGTAACAAACAATAACAAAAACACAACATACCAAAATCTTTAGGATATGGC
>NW_006410207.1:6079-7289 GCF_000296735.1 Chrysochloris asiatica | reverse complement strand
TTAATCAAGTGGGATTCATATCAGGGATGCAAGGATGGTTCAACATGAGAAAAACAATCGATATAATCCACCATACAAATAAGAAAAAGGAAAAGAACCACATGATCATATCAATTGATGCAAAAAAATGCATTTGACAAAATCCAACATCCATTCCTGATAAAAACACTCAACAAAGTAAGGACTGAAAGAAAATTCCTCAACATAATTAGAGCATATATACAAAACCAACAGCTTACATTACTCTCAATGGAGAGAAACTGAAAACCTTCCCTTTGGGAACAGGAACCAGACAAGGATCCCCTTTGTCATCACTCCTATTCAATATTGTGCTGGAAGTCTTACCAAGAGCTATACTGCAAGATGGGGAAATTAAAGGCATCCAAATTGGCAAAGAGGAAGTAAAACTCTATTTTCAGATGATATGATCCAATACATAGAAAACCCCAAAGACTCAGTAAAAATGCTACTAAACCTCATTAGAAGATTCAGGAAAGTAGCAGGGTATAAGATCAACATACAAAATCAGTTGGATTCCTCTATAGTAACAATGATAGTGCTGAAAAGAACTAAGAAACATTAAGAAAGCAATACCACTTACAATAGCTGCCCAAAGGGTGAAATATCTAGGAATAAATGTAACCAGAGAAACAAAGGACTTATACAAAGAAAACGAAAAAACACTGCTACAAGAAATCAAAAGAAAGAGCTTGATGACAGATAGGATAGAGGGCAGTGAAGATTTCTACCAGGCAAAATACTAGGCAAAGTGGGTTCAGAGTAGAGCTCCAAAACTCTGAACCATATATGTAGGAATATTTTTAAAGTTTGACGGCTTATAGCTAAAGGAACTTGTAGCAGAAGCAACAAATCTCGTACTTTCAAACCTGCTTATTTTGATATCTGTTCATTGGCTTCTCACTGTGCACCTCCATGCTGGTGACTAGAAGGGGTGCCTGTGCAATTGGACAACCCACCTTCACTACTGGTGGGTTCTAGCACACATGCACACAGATCTTCACAGTATTTAAAGGAGCAGTCCTGCTTAAAACCAAATGGCTATGCAAAACGGCCACAGCTAGTGCTTAACTGTTTATTAATAGGGAAAAGGCCAGAATAGGGGTTTTGGAGTGAGAAAGACTAAAAACAAAACAGGCCAAAAATTAAATCCTGAGGTACAGCATAACAACCAACAGTGGCATCTTGAAAT
>NW_006410207.1:3400-4549 GCF_000296735.1 Chrysochloris asiatica | reverse complement strand
ACTGAGGAAATTGCGGGCAGCTTAAAACTCTCGCCTGCAGACCTGCGGGAGCCCCGGCTACCACCCCACCCCTACAGAGCCTGGAGGGCAGTGTTGAAGCCAGCCCATTCAAGAAAGTGGCGTTTCCAGCAAAAAAAAAAAACAAAAACAAAAACAAAAAAACCTAAATGGACAAAACCCCAAGAAGCAACATAACCCCCGCCCCCCCCCAAAATCTCCCTATCCCAGCTTAAGACCTCAGCACAGACATCAGGTGAGACAGTTTACCCACGCACAGAGAGAGGGAGAGGTGCGGTGACTTTTTGATGTCATCCACCGCCGCCGCCACAAATCAGAATCCGCCCTGCCCAGGTAGCAGTGTGGATCTTCCAGCTATTGTTCTGGCAGGGCATCCAACCTTTCTCCCAGGGAACAGATTAAGATCCCAGCTACCAATCTGGCAACCTGTGGCTGGGCAGCTACCTGAGTTCGCTGGCAGGACAAACTCAAGTCAATCTATAAAAACCCAACGGAACAGGTCACAACCTGCTGAGCACAGCAGAAAACTGACAATCAGAGACAAAAACAGCGGTCTATCTTCCTCCCATTAACTCTCCAATATATATCTGCCCACCTATACAGCAGTGGCTAGAGGAGAGGCCTGAAAGAGGGGCCACCCCCACCACTGCTGGAGGCTTCTATTTGCACACACAATGCTGGTGTAGCACGGAAAAGCTGACCAAAGTCTCATTTCTGCTCCAAAGTGGTGATTTCTGCCTATGCATTTATATTACTTCTGCTTTTGGTCCTTTTGATCACACATCTTTTCTGGAGGTGGTAGCTTTTCCTCCCAACCTCACTTAAGAAGCAGCAGCAATCGTGGCCATATAGCCAAGTTATAAGCATACACCATAATACTCCGTAACTTAGACAAGACCTAACAACACCTGCTACGCATTACAGACAATAAGGGAAGCGTATATTCTGATCATATTAATAATTATAATAATAATAATAACCATGACCAACAAGAAACAATCAACATTATTGAAACACGTCCAAAAGCAGAAGAGAGCAGCTGATGCTGTAGGGCCAAAGAGAAGAATCCATTTTGTATATAAGCTTTAGCACGTCCTCCAGCTCCTAGAAAATGATACATGTATAAATAGC
>NW_006410207.1:0-599 GCF_000296735.1 Chrysochloris asiatica | reverse complement strand
GTTTCATAAAAGGGATGCAAGGATGGTTCAACATCAGGAAAACAATCAGCGTAATCCATTATATAAACAAGAAAAAGGAAAAGAACCACATGATGCAAAAAAGGCATTTGACAAAATCCAACATCCATTCCTGATAAAAACACTCAACAAAGTAGGAATTTAAGGGAAATTCTTCAACATAATCAAGAGTGTATATACAAAACAAGAGCCTACATCACGCTCAATGGAGAGAAAGTGAAAGCCTTCCCCCTGCGAACAGAAACCAGACAAGGATGTCCTTTATCACCGCTCCTATTCAATATTGAGCTGGAAGTTTTAGCCAGAGCTATATGGCATGACAAAGAAATTAAAGGCATCCAAATTGGCAAATAAGCAAAACTCTCCTTATTTGCAGACGATATGATCCTATACATAGAAAACCCAGAGACTCAGTAAAAACAAAACAAAACTATTAGACCTCATCGAAAGATTCAGCAAAGTGGCAGGGCATAAGATTAACATACCAAAATCAATTGGATTTTTCTATAGCAACAGCAATAACGATGAAAAGGACATTAGGAAAGCAATACCATTTACAATAGCCACGCAAAGGATGAAAT
>NW_006410206.1:15993-16542 GCF_000296735.1 Chrysochloris asiatica | reverse complement strand
CATGGCTAGAGCTGAGAGTGAAGCATCAAATGGAGGATCCTGGGACCATCAAGGGAGAAGAGTGGGAGCGGAGTGTGGGACCCTTCCCAGAGAAGTGGTGACTCCAGAGATAGAAGCAGAGATGAAGTCATGGAGAGATGGAACCACTGAGGACTCTAAACTCATGGAGGGAGAGAGGATGTGTGCTGGCGACTGCTGGGAGGCTCCTAGAGAAAGATCTTTGACTGTTAGAATGATTGTATGTTCTTGAGTGTTTTGGTGAACATCCCAAAAAAAAAAAACAAAAACAAAAATGAAGGAATACAAGCAAATACTGTTGAATGAAGAAGCATGCAGGGCATTATAATCATTGCAATGAAACAAATATGATTGCAATCATTACAATGAAACAAATATGATAGGATGAGTGTAAAACTGATGTTCCCCCATATGAACTATTACTTAATTCACACAAAATCTTTAAAAAAAGTAATATAGGGAGAACCAGTGTACCCTTTACTCAGTTTCCTTTCATGCTAATCTCTTAAAAAACACAATATTATATCATTA
>NW_006410206.1:3152-12105 GCF_000296735.1 Chrysochloris asiatica | reverse complement strand
AACAGTTCATTTTATGTAAATAATTCCTTGATAAAATTGAAAACATTAGAATAGAACTTTAGAAAAATGAGGTTTAGGAAAGCCTTGCAATGTCCTTCAAACATCCCTGTCCTCAATTTAGCGCCCAATTCAAAAGTTATCAATTGCTCTAGCCTGCCAATCTCTCTGCACTTGTTCTCAAGTTAAACTCAGACAATTCCCTCTCATATTATACACAATCACACAAACCCTTTATTGTAGAGAGCCAGATTCTCTGTTTGACCACTGGCTGATCCCAAATATGCAGCATTTGGCACAGTCCCCTTTACTTTGTAACATTTCTTCACCTGTGGGTACAATCCTCTCCACCTGACCAAGTTCCCATCTGAATTGTTTTTATCCTCATGAAATCTCATCAGACCCTTAAAATGGGAATCTTTCCTAAGACTTTAACCTTAAGGTCTTATCCATACCATACTGCTGTCTATTTTTTATTGACTTTTAATTCATGCCTCATTATCCCAACTGGATGCTCACCTTCCTGATATCAGGTATTTTATTTTGCATCTGTCAGTGTTTCCACCACATTTTACATACATTGTTGTTGTTGTTAAGTGCCGTCAAGTGGGTTCAGACTCATAGCGACCCTGTATAGAATTTCTGAGGAGCGACTGGTAAGCTTGAACAACCTACCTTGCCATTTAAACCAATTTTGCAGTCCAGAATATTATATGGTGTTTATTCATTGTTGTTGTTGCTTTTTTGGGTATATCAATGTAGTGGTATTCCTCAAACTTATGTTTCTAATTTTGAAAAATTCTCCTACATGATTTTAGCAAAAACAACAAGAAGCACACACTTTTGACTCAAAGGGATCCTGCAGGGCAGAACAGAAACTCCCCATATGGTTTGCAAGGCTGAAAACTGTGGAAGCAAACTTCCACATCGTTCTCTTGTGGAGAAGCTGGTGAGTCTGAATCATGGATCTGTGGGTTACTAAGTGTATACTTTAACCACTGTGCCACCAGATCTCCACACTGCTATAAGGAAGCAACAGTTTGTCGCGCCTATCATTTTCTTTGGAGACCTGGTGTGGCGCTGTGGGCTAATGCGTCAGACTGCAAAGCCGTTTGAACTGCAAGGTCGGTGGTTAAAACTCACCAGCTGCTCCTTGGAAACCCTATACAGGGTCACTATGGGTTGGAATCGACTTGACCGATGGCACTTAACAACAACGACAGCATCATTTTCTATATCCTGTGGAGCAGAGTTGCTAGAATTCCCAAAATATTATGATGAAATCAAAGGTAACTATAATTGTTTATCTTCCTCCATTATAGTTCTCAAACGTATTCATCTAATGGGGAGCAAGGTGTCTCTGTAGGATAAGCACGGGACTGTGAACCACAAGGTTGGTGGTTTTAATCCACCAGGTGCTAAAGGAGACAAAGATGAGGCTATTTTGTTTCTGCAAAGATATAAAGCCTCAGAAATACCATACAGGGTCTCTATGAGTCAGAACCGATTAGTTGACACTTAACAACAACAAAAATAGCAATTCTTCCATTGGGCAAAACAGAACCAGCAAATTACTGTCTTTGAAGTGAAATGTTGCCAGTTTTATTTATTAGGTGAAATTTACAAATCAAAGCCAAACACCATTTGAAACTTCCAGGAGATTGGCCCAGAAAAAAATACTTCAAGAAAACAAATGAGTTCTAGATATTGGAGGATGAAATCCACAAGAAAGAATTGATTTGGCTGATGCACATAGTTAAAACTAATCTTTAATCTCCATATGTTTTTACTTGGAAGGAAATTTACACTACACTTTATTCCGTGCATGTTTTCTGGATAGCCACACTTTGTCATATCACCTGTGAGGTTCTGTGGTGCAGTTAAGGAATAAATCACAGTACCTTCTCTCAAATAACTTAAATTTTACACAGCCTACTCAAATGAGTAAATGGAAAATTGCAGTAAGTGGTGGCAAGTTAAATCGCGCAAGCAAACTCAATGATACAGAAGCATACCAAAGAGGCTAAGGTAGAGTTCGGGTGTTGGGAAACTTTAAATGTGATGAAACATTTGCTTCTTGATTGCTATCATATTTATTTTTGGTTTTATTCAATGTTAATTACAAGTTTGTTGTTGTTAAGTGTCTTTGAGGTGGTTCCTACTTAGGGACACTGCATAGGGTTTCTGAGGAGCAGTAAGTGAGTTTGAACCGTGGACCTTTCGGTCAAGTGTTTATCCTACAACCCCATATCAGGACTCCAATCACAAGTGTAGTGGTGGTGGTGTGCCGTGGAGTCGGTTCCAACTCATAGCGACCCTGCATTGGGTTTCCGAGGCTGTAAATCTTTTTGGGAGCAGAAAGCCTTGTCTTTCTCATGCAGAACGGCTAGTAGTTTTAAACTTCTGACCTTGAGGTTAACAGCCTGACTCATAACCACTATGTTATCAGAGCTCCTTAATCACAAGTGTGGTGGTGGTGGTGATTATGTGCTGTGGAGTTGGTTCCAACTCATAGCGACCCTGTATGTACAAATGGGTTCTGGTGTTAATGTACCAGACTCACCAGACTGCAAAACCATTTGAAAGGCAAGGTTGAGTGTTCAAGTTCACCAGCTGCTTCTTGGAAACCCTATGATGGGTAGCTATGGGTTGGAACTAACTCAACAGCACTCAACAACATAGATAATTTTGTTGTTGTTGTTAAGTGCAGTTGAGTCAATGCCCACCCATAACAACCCTGTATAGGGGATCCAAGGAGTAGCTGGTGAGCTTGAACCACTGACCTTGCAGTTCAAATGACTTTGCAGTCTGACCCACTAGCCCACAGCGCCACACCATGTGTGTCGATGGGAAAGGAACTTTCATAGTGTAGTGGTTACGAGTCGGGCTTCTAACCTCAAGGTTCACTGTTGGAAACTACCAGCCATTCCATGGAAGAAAGATGAGGCTTTCTGCTCCTGTAAAGATTTATCGTTTCAGAAACCCTACACATTGTCGCTATGAGTAGGAACTGGCTCCACGCACACCACCAATGGGAAAAGATATTTTTAAGTAATCTCAGTCAACTCAAAATTTCCATATGAAATTTTCATCTAAAATTAAAAAGCCGATGCTCTATTTTCAAAATTCATCTTGTCTCTTATCAGTAACTAAGCTCCCCACACCAAACCTACTTCCATCTAGTCAGTTCCAACTCATAGAGCCCGTTTCCAAGTTTGCCGAGGCTACAGATCTTTATAGGAGCAGAAAGCGTCCTCTTTCTCTCAGGATTTGAACTGCTAACTTTATGGTTAAGCGACCACTACCCCACCAGGGACGCTTTGGTAGAGTAGTGATTCAGAGTCGGGCTGCTAACCTCAAGGTCAGTGATTTGAAACTACTGGCTCTTCTGCAGGAGAAATACAAGGCTTTCACTCCTGTACAGATTTATAGCCTCAGAAACCCTACACAGGGTTTCTTTGAGTCAGAACACACTCCAAGGCAACATAACCACCACCAGTTACCATAATTTACCTTATAAACATTTAGATTGTATTGTCATGGAGACAAAATTTGAGAACTAGTGTAGGAGTCCCACCTATTGCATGACAATGTAGACCCACTCTTAAATGAAAAATGCTGGGAATTATTAAGAAAAACAACATTTAAAATCTCTTTAAATTATCCTAATAACACACAGTAAGGAGTTCTGGGAGCCTAGTGGTTAAGATTCTGGCTGCTAATTTCAAGATTAGCAGTTTGAAACTGCCAGCTGTTCCGCAGGAGAAAGATGAGGCTTTCTGCTCCCGCAAGATTCACAGTTTTGGAAACCCCTGTATAGGACCGCTATGGGTTGGAAACGACTCCACCGCACATAACAACAACAACAATGACATACAGCAAGTGGAGCAATAGGTTAGAAAACCTGAATCTCAGTAAAAACATAGGGAGCCTAGGTCAGTGTAACCTTGACCAACTACCTTGTTTTTACTTCTCAACTCACGGGGAGAAGTAAACAATGAAGACAAAAGCCGAAGAGATTCCTTTGGGAGAATTCAAGTTCTGGAAGTGAGAAGTGATTGTAAGTTAACATCAAGGTTCAGGATGGGTTGTTGGCTGGTAGTTATATGCCCTGGAGTCAATTCCAACTCATAGCGACCCTGCATAGGTTTCTCCAGGCTGTAAATCTTTACAGGAGCAGAAAGCTTCATCTTTCTCCCTGTTCTGGATGGGTAGAACTCAGAAAGTGTCAGGTTTCTTCACTCAGCTATTTTTATTTGTTCATTGCATACTTTGTGACTAACCCTATAATCATGTTCAGTGTTTTTAGCCATCATGTTCAGTGTTTTTAGCCATGTGATCAGGAAACTGTAAGCTGTTTAAAATACTGTTTGGGACTAAACCTAGGATTTGGTTTATAGTAACCATGGCAACAGTAATGATCTTAAGCGTGACAGCAATTGTGAGGATTATGCAGGACCAGGCTGTATTTTGGTCTGTTGTGCATAGGGTTGCTATGAGTCAGAACCATCTTAAGGGCACCTAACAACAACAACAAATAACAGGATCAAATCAAGTAATTCAGATAATTATTCAAGTGAATAGTTTTCTTTAGTTTCAGATTGTATTGTAAACCAATATATCAAAAATATATATTAGGTCTTTGAAATTTCAATTAAATTTTTTTCTTTGGTATCTTGGAGATTAGGGATGAAAAACATATGGAAAAAAATACATTAGGAGAACAAAATACTCCTATGCTTGCCTTGTAAATGGAAGTCTAAAAATAATCTTCAAGGAAACTTTTATAATGGGTGTTGTTGTTTTGTAAGTGCTATTCTGACCCATAGTGACCCTGTATAGGGTTTCTGAGAAGCAGCTGGTGAGCTTTGAACTGCTGAACTTGCGGTTTAAACCACTTTGTAGTCCAGCACATTAACCCACATTGCTACAGTAGAACATTCATGTGGGGAGTGCAGTGTCTGTGTAATATAAACACTGGACGAGAACTACAAGATCAGCAGTTCAAGCTCACCAGTCACTCTGTAGGAGAAAGAAGAGGCTTTCTGCTTCCACAAAGACTTATAGTCTCAGAAAGCTTGTACAGGGTAACTGTGAGTTGGAACCAACTCAGCGGCATTAACAACAACAACAAATGCATATATATGCATACCTACAAACTGACCTTTTTGGCCTGAGAGCCCTAGCTCTTTCTGCATTGTTTAAACTTAATATAGCCATGAAAGGCCTGCCATAGGCAGTGTTTGCAAAGCCATGCCCTGGAGGAGATTTCACTTAATATATCATCAAGGTGCCTAAGCGATCCCATATATTCTAGACGTACATTTTTGTCACAGAAAGTTAAGGTGAGAAACATACTTATCCTTAGAATCAAAAATCCAGTCCATTCATGCATCGCCTGTTCCTTTAGGGCATCCCACTTCATTCCATCAAAGTGTTAGCTCACTGGTGTGAATTGGGAGAGAGACAAATCTGAGGCTCCCCTGAAACAATACCTATAAGATTTCAGTATTGTTCTGGTCCTGTGGCATTGCAGAATAATGCAGGGGACCACAAGGTCAGTTTGAATTGCAAAGTTGGCAATTCAAATGCCTCAACTACTCCTTGGAAGCCACATACAAGGTCACTATGAGTTGCAACTTACTGGGCACACTTAACAACAACAACAGTTTACATAAAGGAATGCATCTGTTTGCTGCTTTCTGAGGTGCAGCTTCAAAACTACAAAATATTTGTAGAAAATTATTATCAGATTATTGTATATCAGTCATTTTTGTTTATGTAGTCCAATAGTCCTAAATTCTTTTCTGGGTTAACAACAAAGTGGATTGCTCTCCTCTGCCCCATATAACTGAAAAGAACTTTAACCAAATGCAAATGTGGAACTAACACATATGAGCAATTTGTAGAATCCAGAATCCCTAAGACTGATCCTTTACTCATCCAATTGGGGACATATGTATACAGTGCAAAGTTTGTCTGTTTATTTTTAAAGACTTTTGAATTGGTATTGGTGATTTGATTTAGAAAACCATGCCAGAATTCTCGAGACTGTTGAGAAGTTAGATAGCCTGACTGAGTATACACCATGATCCACAAATGATAACAGGCATGATTTTCATCTGAGATGTGAATGCTTTTAGAGGTCTATGCCTCATCCCCAAAGCTGAAATTCACTGCTTTGTCTGAAAATCCCCACAGACTGAGGATATTTCATTATACTTTACATTAGTTAATATTATGGAATGTGTATTTCTCTTCCTATAAAGGAGCTCTTGTAGTGTTGTGGTTACTAGTCAGGCTACTAACCTCAAGGCTTTCTACTCCCATAAGATTTATAGCCCCAGAAACCCTATGCAGAGTTGCTATGTGTTGGAAGTGACTCCACAACACACCACCACCATTCTTCTTCTCTCTATGATGTTAAGTCAAAAATATGGCAACTAGGTTTCCAGTTCATACACATACATTCTGATTCTAGACCAAACACATTTAAACACATCTCTGTGATCATTCAATGGCTACACACAAGTTCCCTCATTGATACTTTTGTCTTATTCTTGTTACGGGTAACTTCGGAAGAAAAGGAATAAAAAGAGTTTGCTGGAAGATCAGCTAGCTCAATTGAAGCTAATGAAGTCTGTTTTATGGAACAAATCATAACTGGGGACAAGTCTTGAATTTAACAATAGACTCCAGAGAGCTACGTCCATTCAAAACAGTGGCTTTTGATGGCATCTGCTGCACTAGTTCAATTCAAGGCAGAGAAGCTAGTTCAGAAGGTTATGGAGACTATTTATTGGGAGTCCAAACAAGTAATCTTTATAGATTTTTTCAAAGGTCACAGGATGGTCATAGCAGCTTATTGCAAAGAAGTTTTAAGAAAATTGAAAACTGCATTGGTGAGTAAAAGGCCAGGACTGTTGTGCTGAGAAAATTTTTCTTCAGAACAATGTGCCTATCATGCTTTGAGGGTGGCAAGTGTTACAGAAAGCAGATCTATGCTTGATGTGACTTGCACCTATTAGGAACCACACCAGGATGAAGAACACAGATAGCTTTATTCTTTACAGCACCAAAGGAAGCAGAGGTGCCCAACCTCACATTCTGCCTGTCTTCTGGGAATGGCTTGCTGCTTTTGTAGGTTATTGAGCTAAGGAGGTGACATTGTCATAGGTTTTGTTGTTGTTAAGTGCTACCAAGTCAGTTCCTGCTTATGACAACCCTTTTAATAATTTCTGAGGAGTGGTTGTGAGTTTGAATCACTAACCTTGAGGTTCAAACTAACTTTGCAGCCCTGTGTAATATGCTTGATTTCCACACCAGGACTCCATCATAGGTTTTCATCCATTTTAAACACACAGAAACATTGTAAGTATGTGCAGTTGCAAGAAGCTATAATACCTTCTTATCATATGAGCAAGTTTCATTATTACGCTAACTTTTTGTTCAGAGGTATGATTTTTACTATGTGTTAGGGGATAATACACTGGACCTGAAGGTCAGTTTGGACTGCAAAGTCGGTGGCTTCTCGTTGGAAACGCTATACAGGGTCACTGTGAGTCGGTACCAACTCAATAGCACTTAACAATAACAACAAAATGTGTTGGAAAGGAACCCTGGTAGCAGATTAGAGGTTGGGCTGGTAACTGCAAGGTTCGAATCCATCAGCCGCTCAGTGGGAGAAAGATGAGTCTTCCTGCTCCCCTAAAGATTTTCAGCCTCAGAAGCGCTATACAGGTTTGCTTTGAGTCAGAACTGACTCCATGGCACAAAACCACTACCACCACCAATGTAGCCTTTTAGTCGCTGTGCTGACCATTATTTTAGCTATAAAAGTGTATGTTGTTACTGCTGAATGCCATCATGTAGGATCTGTCATTGGGTTTGGAACACAGATCTTACAATTAGCTTTCTAGTGCTAATCCTACAGAGCCACACTTGTTTTATTATTACTTACCTTCTAGTCGATTCCAACTCATAGCAAACCTGTATAGGATTTCCAAGGAGCAGCTGGTGAGTTTGAACCACCGACCTTACAGTTCAAAGCAAACTTGAGGTTGAGTGCTTATCTGAGGAAGCCACAACAGGACAGAACCACACTAGGACTCCATATAAGTTAATAGCTGAAAACAGGAATTGCAAATTTTTTATGTGAAACTACAAAGAACATGATGCTTAATCAGTAACAATGTCTGGGGATTGGCCTTAATTATCTTCTTTGAAGCTATAATCTTTTACTGGTGTAGTAAGATCAGACGGTTTTTCTTTGATTGTAGTAAAGTACTTCTCTAGAAGAAAGTTATGAATACCTCTTTTCTAGACCCAACCTAAGGTACAGGTTCTAGTGTAATTAGTTGGTCCTGTTTTATCAGCAGAGTTTTGTGACATCGGTGAGAATATGCTATAGTGGGAAATTGAAAGAGGATTCATTGTACATTGTTCTAAAATATTATGTCTTAAACTCTGAAAAATTATAGTACAACTATCTTCATATTTTAAAAATGCTAAAATTATTATCTTGATTGACACAATTTTCATTATTGTTACAATATGTCCAAATTGGCTACAATTTTTCCAGTTTCTTCTGAAAACTGATTGTGGTTAGGAGTTCACTAGATGGCATCTGAACCTTAAGTATATTATATTTGAGCCCTGGTTGAACCCTAGTTAGAGTTAATGAGATAAGATCTCTCATGTTTAACCAATAAGCTGAGTACAGTTGAATAAAGACAATGTGAACTCTTTATCATTGTAGGCCAGATAGTGGGAGCATATCCAACAATTATTAGATCAGAGGGTTTGGTTTAATACATTTGCTGTAGAG
The DNA here is from genome assembly GCF_000296735.1 of Chrysochloris asiatica. Classification (NCBI taxonomy): domain Eukaryota; kingdom Metazoa; phylum Chordata; class Mammalia; order Afrosoricida; family Chrysochloridae; genus Chrysochloris; species Chrysochloris asiatica. The sequence goes on along the minus strand of NW_006410206.1, from coordinate 3,281 downwards.
TTATTAAGGTGTAAAAATGCCATACTCCTTCCCTGGGCACGTTGTAGCCCCATTTTAGGTATTCCAATCAGTTATAGGCAGAAGACGGACTTACAAGCTTTCTATGGTGATGCTTTTTGCTACTCCTTT
>NW_006410206.1:0-1869 GCF_000296735.1 Chrysochloris asiatica | reverse complement strand
AAAAAATAATAAAATAAATGCCATACTCGTTTCCCTATGGACATGAAACACATAAAAAACAACCACATTACAGAGGGGCAATGGGGGATTTTTTGATGCTTTACCAAAGGACATTGCATCTTGCCATGGTTCTGCAATCCACTGTCCAAATGAGTGGGTGTTGCCATCGTTTTCTTGGCATTCCTTTTTTTGTTTTGTTTTGTTTTGTTTTTAATTATGTCATAGTTTACATGGGAGAACATTAGTTTTATTTTCATCCTATTGTATACAGTTTCACTGCCATGGTTACAATACCCTCCAGGCATCATCAACCAACCAAAGGGTATACCCTACAACCGCTGGTCATCAGTACAAAGCCCCTATCCCTCTCTGGGTCTGGAGTCCCATCTTTCCACGTCATCATCTCTGCCTCCATCTCCAGCATCACTACTTCTCTAGGTAGGGTCCTCACTCCGATCTTCTCCCTTGAAGATCCCAGGGACCTCCGCTCCTGGACTACAAAGTCAATCACTCCCCTCCTTTTTTCTACAAAACATCTACTTTTATATTTCCAACCCTCACAATCAGTCCTGATAGCAATTATTCACTATTGTACCACAAGAGACTTATCCCCATCTCCTTTAATCAACCCTGCCCAGACAGATTGGATACTACTCAGAGGAGATTCTGCCTTTCCCCGGGCCTCCATCCCTATCTACCCTGTGTATGGTGGGGGTGGTAATGGTCACTGTAAAGATTTGTTCCCTCTTTTGAGATGCTGCATCCATAGGTGTATGTCATGTTCATCAAGTTGTATCAGATTACTCTTTTTTTCCTCTTCTTTCTTCTTCTAATTGACCTCTCTTCATCCAGGCATTGAAACCAGGTCAAGTGGGTATTATCTGCAAGTGTAGGCATTAGGTCCTCTCTTCTTATCAGCTGGACGTTTCACTCTCCACTCTAGTTCTCTGTGGCTATGTCACTGACTCTGGGCCCACAAATCCCCAGGTCTTGCCACACTGCTGGACAACCAGGTCTCTACCTGGGTTCACAGGAGTCTATTGAATGTTGTAGGTCTTAGGTTACAGCTTCACTGCTGTATTTCCCTCACTTCCCCTTATGGGTGACCAATGTGGTCACCAATCAGATTGCATGTCTGCTGCTGTATTCCCACTGAGTCTTAGTCTTGGAAGGTCGTTTGCCCTGAGGGGACACAGCCCTTGCCTTGCTATCTCCTGGGCAAGCAACTTGCTTGTTCTTGTAGTAATCAGTTGGACTGCTGTTATCGTGTGTGTGTGTGTGTGTGTGTGTGTGTGTGTGTGTTTTCTGTCGGTCTTTCTTTGAAGAAGTGTTTTTCTAGCTGCTACAGACTGGTCTGCTTGTCCTTTCAAGTAGAAATATCCCATCTCAGAAGATTCTGGATGAGGTTCAGGATTTTCACTATGGTCTTATGTAAGCAGAGGCTCCAGAGGAAGCCTCCTTCACTGGGCATGTTGTATCCCCATTTTGGGTATTCCAATTAATTTTAGGCAGAAGACAGACTTATGAGCTTTCTGTGGTGATATTTCTGGCTAGTTCTCCCTCTCCCCTTCAAGTGTCTATTTTATAATGGTATACAAGAGAAACCAAGATTCAAAAGACAGCCAAGCATCTTAACATTATTTACCCCCTCTTGCCCATTCCAACCATATCTCAATCCCTGTATCCTAAAGCCCTGTTGTTCCAAAGTTGTGCATAAATCATCATTTACCTCTGTCCCACTTAGCCCATGCAAACCTGCCTACTTATTCTCCCATCCACCTTGTTCTTCCATTCTCCTCAACCTTCTTGTTTATTGTCCCCATCCCCAGCACCAGAGCTGTCCTTTGTCTATTCTCTATCCTGTGCTCC
>NW_006410205.1:14756-16141 GCF_000296735.1 Chrysochloris asiatica | reverse complement strand
TTTATTGTCATCAGTATTTTAGGTCCTCTTCAATTCCAGCAAGCAAAGTTGTATCATTTGCATATCCCGAGTTGTTAATGACTCTATATTTGATGCCATGATATTTTTCTTATAATTCAGCATGTCAGATTGATTAAATATAGTGAAAGGATGCTACCTCCCTGGTGTACACCTTTCCTGATTTACTCTGTTCAAACAACTGCCTTTGGATCTATGTACAGGTTCCTCATAACACAGTTAGTCTCTGGAATACCCATTCTACACAATGTTATTCAGTTTGTCATGATCCACACAGTCAAAGGCCTTTGCATAGTCAATAAAACACAAGTAAGCATCTTCCTTGTATTCTCTGCTTTTAGCCAAGATCTATCTGACATCAGCAATGATAGTCTTCATTTCACACCCTCTTATAAACCTGGATTAAATTTCTAGACATTCCCTGTCAATGTATTATTGTGACCCATCTTGAACTATCTTTAGCAACATTTTACTTGTATGTAATATTAATTTATATTGTTTGATGAGTTTCAAATTTAGTTAGGCTATCTGTCTTTGGAATGGGCACAAATATGAATTACTTTTAATTGGCAATTCACATGGACAAGTGATTGGCTCCAGTATTACATCACTTTGTTGAAAGATTTCAATTTGTATTCCATCAATTCCTAGAGCCTGTCTTCTTCAATACCTTCAGTGCCAATTGGTCTTCTTCTTTCAATACCATCCATTTTTGATCATATGCAGTCTCTTGAAATGGTTGAATATTGACCACTTCTTTTCGGTACAGTGACTCTGTTTATTCTTTTGATACTTTATGAATCAGTCTGCCAATGTTGAGTCAGTTCCAACTCATAGCAACACTATAGGGTATATGAGGCTGTGAATCTCTGTAGGAGCAGAAAATCTCATTTTTCTCTTAGGGTCAGTGACTGGTGGTTTTGAACCACTTATCTTGAGGTTAACAGGCATGACCCATTACGCCACCGGCATCATTTTGCCCATTGAATCCTTCAATATTTCAAGTTAAGCCTTGTTTTTTTTTCTTCAGTTCTTTCCATTTGAGAAATGCTACTAAGTGTGCTCTTCTTCCCTTTTGGTTGTCAAACTCTAGGTCTTTGCATGTTTGATTATAGTACTTTAATTTGTCTTCTTGAGCTGCCCTTAGAAATTTTCTGTTCAGTTCATTCACTTCTTCATTTCTTCCACTCACTTTAGCTTCTTCTCTATACTCAAGAGCAGGTTTCAGAGTCTCTTCTGACATCTGTTTTTGTCTTTTCTTTCTTTCCTGTCTTTTTAATGACCTTTTGCTTTTTTCTTGTATGACGTTCTTGATGTCCTCCCTCAAATTTTCTGGTCTTTGGTCATTAGTGTCTAATGTATTAAAT
>NW_006410205.1:12199-13601 GCF_000296735.1 Chrysochloris asiatica | reverse complement strand
TGTTTAGTTCTGTTATGCATAGGGTCACTATGAATCAGTCCCAACTTGATGACACCTAACAGCAACAACAACAAGTAGTAGTCAATGATACTTTTAGTATTCTTCTCCAACACCCTAACTCAAATGCATCAATTCTTCTATGGTCTTCCTTACTCACTGTTCAGCTTTCACATGCATATGAGGCAACTGAAAATACCATGGCTTTGGCCAGGTGTACCTGAGATCTTTGTTCTTAAGCATTTTAAAAAGGTCTTGTTCAACAGATTTGCCTAATGCAATACGTTGTTTGATTTCTTAACTGCTGCTTCCATGACTGTTGATGGTTGAATTGAGCAAAATGAAGTCTTTAACAACCTCAATCATTTCTCCATTTATATGGTTGTTGGTCTGGAAAGCTCTGCTCTATTCATGTCATTATGGTCAACTTTACTTTGACCAGTTTTATTTTGAGTGCATTCCAACCTGAGGTGTCATCTTTGTTATTGTTAGGTGTCATTGAGTTGGTTCCAACTCATAGTATATTTGACAGTATTCCATTGCTATTAATAGTGTCTTCATGTATAAGCACTATATCTCTGAAATGTTCCACTGTTATCTATAAGGTTTTAATTGGCTAAGAATTCAGAAGTAATGTGCCACTCTGTTTACCTAGTTTGTTTTAGTTTGGAAGCTCCACTGACACCTATCCACCTGCTGGTATTTTAAATACTAGTGTCAAAACTTCCAGCATCACCCCTATCTGCAATCCACCAGAGTATGGCAAACTGACAGATGTGTGGTGGATGTGAAAATTGGCATTACCTAAATCTAGAGGATGACCACATCAAATCACAAAATGGGGGATGACTACATCATTATGTAACTCCGAAGTACATTGTTACATAATTGCCAACTTCATCATTACATAACTAGCAAACTACAGAGAATCAAGGCCCAGTCAAAATGACATAACCTAAACCATGTCTACCAGCATGACACTCACCTTGCATTTTGGTATTCATTATTGCTAGATGTATGTTGTTAATATGCAAAATAGTCAGACAGTAGCTTTTCGATTGTTTTTGTAAATACAAAATGTCAGATAATAAGATAATTGATAGGGGAGGAGTAAGTGTAGTTCATTGTATCTATGTTCAATACCCTTTTACTTCTCTCCCTTCATTATCCTTGCTTGGCCAAACTGTGATCCTGGTTAAAAGACAATGCCTGCCTTTTTTATCTTTTTATCTATGTAAATTAGGTGTGGGGAACATCTGGCCCATGGGCCATGTTGTTCTTGTTGTTAGGTGCCGTTGAGTTGAGTCGATACTACCTCACAGTGACCCTATATACAACAGAATGAAATACTGCCCGGTCCTGGAACAACCTCACAATTGTTGCCACACCTGACCCCACTGATGCT
>NW_006410205.1:3907-10403 GCF_000296735.1 Chrysochloris asiatica | reverse complement strand
GCCTCATCTTTCTCCTGCAGAACAGCTGGTAGTTTCGAACTGCTGACCTTGCGGTTCGCAGATCGATTCATAACCACTACGTTACCAGAGCTCCTTTAGTCATTTTGTTTTGATTTCATCTGCAGTTAGAAGCACAATGGGTGAAGCATTTCCCTGTTCACATCCAGATATGACAACTTCCAGAAGAAGTCCAGTGCTTATCCTATAGTGTCACATCAGGTCTCCATTTCTCTGCTTGTACCACCAGTTACTATTGAGTTGACCCAAACTTATGGTGACCCCATGTGTGCACCAGTTACTATTGAGTTGACCCAAACTTATGGTGACCCCACGTGTGTCAGAGTAGAACTGTCCTCTATGAAGTTTTTAATGATTGATTTTCAGGAATAGATCTCCTGGTTTTTCTACTGATGAACCTCTAGGTGGATTTGAAGCTCTAACATTTTGGCTAGGTGTTGTACCACTCAAGGACTCCTCTCTCTGCATAGCCACCTTGTTTTGACTTCATCTGCTGTTAGGCGAACCATGGGTGCAACACTTCCCTGATCACATCCATAGATAACAACCTCCAGAAGAAGAGTGATTAACCTTTCCTCTGGTTATTCTTACTAGTAGCAGAACTTTTTCCAGAAGTTTCCTAGGAGACTTCCCCTCTTGTAAATTTGTTTAAAGTGGCTAAAGCTCATTCCCCAAGAGGTCACAGGGAAGGGAGTGGAATCACCAAAATTGCTTTAAATAAAACATTTTGGATAAAATGTATACTTGGAGATTAACCTCATTGTTTCCTATATCTACTTGTTGTTGTTGTTAAGTGCAGTCGAGTCGATTCCAACTCATAGCGACCCTGTATAAGGTTTCCAATGAGCAGATGGTGAGCTTGAACCACCGACCTTGCAGTTCAAACAACTTTGAAGTTTGACACATTAGCCCAGCTTAGATGAGTTCAATTTTCTTTTCTAACCAAATTCAGAAAGACGTTCTATAGGGTTTCTAAGAAGTAGCTGGTGGTTTGAATCACCAACTTTGTATTTAGAGTCCTGTACTTACAGACTTCTACTGTAGTGTCCTTTAAGTCCCAGGTAAAAATTCCATGTTGTACCGTCTATTGACTCTTCAAGTTTTCTGGAGAACCATTTATACTATTCCTCATATAGTTTATAATTCAAATTTGAGAAAATCAACATCAGAAACCTGTCCTTGAAAGGAGAGTGGATGATTCCTTATGTGACAATAAGGATCTTCTTTTGAATGCTATTTTGTTGGCAATGATGAGCCTTTAAAAGTTAAACTACATAGAGATTCAAAAAGTACTATAAAAAGAAAGTATCATTCTAATTTTTCCAGTTTCTTTTAGAATAAGAAAATCTGTTGCTACTTAACATTTCATCTTTAAACTTCTACATTGCCACCAGATTAATTTACCTAAATGCATATTCAACCATGTCACTTTGCTTCTTATTTTACATTTCAAATTTTATTTTTTAAATTTATTAAAAATTTTACTGTGATTTGGGTGAAAGTTTACAGAGAAAATACTTTTTCTGTTCTACAATTTATGCACAGTTTATTTCATGTCATGGACTGTGATTCCCACAGTTTAACAGCATTCATCACATTTCCTGCATGTATTTAAATTTTCCATTGTCCATCTTACCTCTTCCTATCTTCTGAACTCTGTCCGTGCATAAATGCTGGCCTCTGGTTCTCAAATGGCTGATTGTTCTAAGGATTGCAGACCTTGCTGGGGCTGTTATTCACCTGATGGACCTCTCTTTTTCTTGACTGAAAGTGGAATCATGGAGATGAGTTCAGTTACAGACTGAAGGGTGGCTAAGGGCCATGGTCTTTATGCTATTAGTGATCCTGGTCTTTCTTATGATTTTGTGTTTTGTTCCACATTTTCTCACACTTTATCCTTGACCTTTTAATGTGATCCTTTTCAGAGTAGGGGGCAGCAGTAGCCAGGTATCATGTAGTTCTTGTAATTTGCAATATGGGTTTTGCTAGTTCCTATTTAGTATACCATGTATGACAGCTCTGGTAAGTTATTTATTTTTTTTTTTTAATTAAGAATTCCTTCTAGTAAAATTTTTATTACTGTATTACTAACCACAAGTTTCATGGTTCTAGCTCACCAGTTGCTCTAAGGGAGAAAGATGAGGCTTTATGCTCCTGTAATGATTTACATCTCAGAAACCATTTACAAAGTAGCTATGAGTTGAAATCAACTGGACTGCAGTGGGGTATGGAAAAGTAAAGGGAAAAACATATATTTTTTGTGGTATATTACTTATTTTATTAACTTTGTTTTTAATTGCAAAATATATGAAACATTTGGAAGAGTAAAGAAAACATAGTCATTTAAAATAAAAAGTCAGTTAGACCCAGGTGATAATTTAAAGTATACAAACCCCTTATGTGCCCCTCTCTGACTAATACTGGATTTTCTTTCTTAGCTTTCTTTAAAATTTAAGTTCAATGTATGGATATGAATATTTAAATATATAGTGTTTAGTTTAACTGGGTTTTGTACTTTAAAAATGAAATAATGTAATAAGTATTCACTTGTGTCTACTTTCTTTTGCTCAAATTTATATTATTGCAATTGATTCAAGTTATTCCATGTATCTGTAGTTCACTTATTCTCACTGTTCTTTAGTATTTCATTGCATGAATATGTTGTAATTTATTTATGCATGCTCTTGTTTATGGGAATTTGGATTTTTCTAGTTTTGGGCTATGATGAGTAGTGCTGTTATGAACATTTGTCTTTTTAGTAGGATATATATGCATATATATATATGCATATACGTTTTGCTTGGTATTTATTTTGGAAGGCAATTTTCTGTATCATAGAACATGCATATGTTTAGTCTTAGTAGGTAGTGCCAAAACATTTTCCAAAGCTGTTGAACTAATTTATACTCCCACAAAACAGTGTATGATAATTCCAGCTCTCAACATTCTCAAAACTACTTGCTATTGTCTGTTTTTCATTTTAGTCATTAAGGTGGGTGTATAGCTGTATCACTTTGTGGTTTTTTTTTGGTGTGTGTGTGTTAATTTCATTTTACTGCTGCCTGTTTATAGGCCATTTAGATATCGCCTTTTGTACAATTATACTTTAAATCTTTTTCCAGTTTTTCGTCTGGGTGGTTGTCTTCTTATTTGTATTTTCTATTGTCTGCATATTTCAATTGTATTAAATTCTGCTATTCTCTATATTATGTCCTTATTTTTAATATTTTTGGGTTTAGAGTTGCTATTGTTTTTACCTTGTTCCTTGAAATGGAAAGTTATAGGTATATCACTGGTTTTCAATCTTTTTTAAAATAGCATAACAGTTTTTTATCTGAATACTCTTTATATGCATTCCACACTTAAAATTTTTTTTCATATTTTTTTATCATACAAAAAAAGGATTTTTAAATTCCTACTGAAATTCTTTTGACTCTTGCATTATTTAAAAATCTGTTGTTAATTTTGCAAATGTTTAGGAATTGTCTCACATTTTTGTTTAATTCCTTGTAGCTAGTTTCCCTCCATCCTTTAGGGGCATTATGAGTTAAAATTGACTCTGTGGCAATGGGTTTATGGTCTATTTTGATGTATTTTCACATGCATGCAAAATTTTATAGTATTCAGTTATTGAATATTTGTTGTTGCTTTCTGGACCATTGAGTTGGTTCCAACTCATAGAACCCCTGTACAGGGTTTTCACGAAGTGCCTGGTGGGTTTGAACTACTGGCCTTGCAGTTAGTTGTTCAGTGCTTTTCCTACAGAGTATTTATACAACATTTATAAGTTCTATAAATTACACTTAGTTCAAATTAGAAATATTCAGAAAATCGTATGTCTAATATAACACATGGCATCCTAGTGTGGTGCTATAGGATAAGCATTGAACTGCTATCTACAAGGTTGGCAGTTTGAACCCATGAGCTGCTCCTTGGAAATGCTCTACAGGGTTGCTATTAGTCAGAACCTACTTGATGGCATTTAACAACACCAACAAATATGACATGGTGGAATAGTCAGGATTAGATTAGGATTCTCTGGGAGGGAAATTATGAAAATATTGAGTTTGAAGCACCTTTAAGTTTTATAAAACCTTATTATAGATGGTAGAGCACAGGATAGGGGATAGACACATCATAGTTCAGGTGTTGGGGAGGACAATACACAAGAAGGGGGAGGGAGATGGAAGAACAAGGTAGATATAGGAACACTTAGGCAGATTTGCATGGGCAAAATGGGACAAAGGTAAATAATGATGTATACTCAAAGTTGGAACAACAAGGCTCTGTGATACAGGGATGGAAGCATAGTCTGAGGGCTAAAAGAGGGGAAATAATGTTAAAATGCTTGACTGTCTTATGAATATTGGTTTCATTTGCCTACTATTGTAAAATAGACACTTGAGTAGAATAGAAAGGAATATCAGGAAACATGATTACAGAAAGCTTGTAAGCCTGTCTTCAGCCTGTAATTCATTGGACTACCTAAAAGGGGTTCTAGACCTTGCCCAGTGAAATAGGCTTCTTATGGATCCTTTCTAGTGTATAGGACCTTAGGTAGAAAACTGAGTCCCATCCAGAACCTACTGAGGTGGGACATTCCCATTTGAAAGGACAAGCAAACCCCTCTGGAATAGCTAGAAGAACAGAAGATACTTACAATTTTTTTAGAAGTGGAAACCAAAACATTTTAATGCTAGAAATATGCAAGCTATTTAGATAGTATTTTATTAGCTGTCAAAAACAGCAACTACAAATACCAAGTAATTCACTTAAAATGTTGTGGCAGATCCTGTCATAGAAATGTGAAAATAATATTGAGTACCTTAGTATTATTGTTATTTTGCGATTTTACAGAAATTGAACAGAAGCCAGAAATTGACTGTCAGTACTGTCTTTGGACAGTTACAGTATAGTATTTAATTGGGGATGGCTTTGTTTGGAAGACTGGAAAAGTGTTCATAGAATAAACTTTGACTGCCATAAATCACCGAAATGCAATGGTGGCAGGTGAACATGGTAAAGAAAATGGCAATTTTGAGAAAGGAGTGCTTTTAAAGTTATTTCTTTGGACATAGCCAAGGGTTCTCTTCCTCCCTCCACCCACATTTTCCAAAAGACCAAGTAGTGTGGTGTGATACTTTAACTCCTAATACTAAGTATCCACTTAGGCATAGTTATATGTTCCACAACTGTTTTTTTTTTTTGCCCACCATGCTGGCTTAGATTTTTCATGGTCCACTGTAATCTTTTGGTCTTCCTTCTTTATAGAATGATAGGCAGATGTTGCTATCTGTTGAGTAGGTAGACCACAAATTCATAGGTGGCCATCATAATAGCTATGCTTGAAATCTGTCTCACCAGATGAGTTGTTAGACCATGATAGAGAGACCCATAACCTTCATCATCTTTTTTTTTTTTTTTTTAAGTTTTTATTGTGATGTATATGATAGTTTACATGGGAGAACACCAGCTTTACAGTCATCCTATGATATTTCATTTCATTGCAATAATTAAAATTCCTTTCGATGTTTCATCAAACAACAAAAGGGTACACACCGCAAACCTGCTTCCAGGCGGTCAGCACACAGCCCCTCTTCCTCTTTGAGTCCAAAGTCCCCAGCAGCTCCATCCCACCATGTAATCGTCTCTGCCTCCATCTCTGGCATCGCTGCTTCTCCGGGTAGGGTCCTGCAATCCGCTCTTCTCCTTTGATGGTCCCAGGGACTTCAGCTTCTGGACTGCAAAATGACCTCTCCCCTCATTTTGGTACAAAATATCTACCTTTACATTTCTGACCCTCACAATCAGTCCTGATAGCAATTATTCACTGTTGTACCACAAGAGTCTTATTTCCATCTCCTTTCATCAGCCTCATCTCAACAGATTGAAAACCACTCTACCTTCCCCCATACCCCTCTGAACTAGGCTTCCTCTTGAAAGCTTGTAAGTTAGTCACTTCTTGCCTTTGTAGCCCGCCCCCACCCCCCATTTTGGGTAGCCAATGTCTAAGTTGCCCATCCCTGTCAACCCTGTGTACACAGGGGGTGGGGCGGATCGTCGCTGTAATGATTTGTTCCTTCTTTTGAGCTACTACATCCATAGGTATAGGTCAACTTCATCAAATTATAGTGGATTACTCTTTTTCCCTCTTCTTTCTTCTTATAGTCGAGTTCTGATCATACAGCCATTGAAGCCAGGTCATGTGGGAACTATCTGAAAGTGTTGGTGTTCTTGTACATCTCCCCTCCCTTCATATCAGCTGGACGCTTCATTCTCTGCTCTAGTTCTCTTTGGGCCCAGGCCTTCCTATACTGCTGGCCAACCAGGTCTCAACCCAGGTTCACAGGCTTCTTTTGAAGGTGGTCATACTTAGCTCACAACTTCATTGTTGTTTTTTTCCCATTTCCCCTTATTGGTGACCAATGTGGTCACCAGCCAGACCACTTGCTTGCTCGTGCATTCCCCTTGAGTCTTA
>NW_006410205.1:0-1197 GCF_000296735.1 Chrysochloris asiatica | reverse complement strand
TAATTCCTTTTGTGTCTTCTCCCTCTTCTCTATTGTTAGGTTTGCCAATGGTTTGTCAATTTTGTTAATCCTTTCAAAGAACCTGCTTCTTGTCCTATTGATTCTTTCTATAATTTTTCTGTTTTCTATCTCATTTATTTCTGCTCTTATCTTTATTATTTCTTTTCTTTTGGTGACCGTAGGTTCTTTTGGTTCCCTCTGTTGGTCTGTTTCTAATTGATGGAAATTCTGTTTTAATGTGTTAGTTTTGATTTTCTTCATTATGGATGTGCTCATTTATCATAATGTATTGTCCTCTCAGCACCGCTTTCGCCTTGTCTCAAAGATTTTGGTATGTGATGCTTTCGTTTGCTTTTGTTTCTAGGAACTTTGTGAATTCATGTTTAATTTCTTCTATTACCCGGTCGCTTTTGAGTAGAGTGTTAGTCGGTTTCCATGTATTTTACTTTATTTCCTTGGTCTTCCTATTGTTGGTTTCTAATTTGATAGCTTTGTGGTCTTAGAAGATGCTTTGTGGTATTTTGATATTTGTAAATTTATGGAGGTTTGTTTTGTGGCCTAACACATGGTCTATTCTGGAGAATGTTCCATGTGCATTGGAGAAGAATGTGTGTTGTGCTTTTACTAGGTTGAATGCTCTATACACACCTATGAGGTCACAGTTAGCTGTGTTGTTTAGTACTCCTGTATCTTTGTCAAGTTACTTTCTGGTTGTTCTATCCCTTTTTGAAAGTGGTGTATTAAAAATGCCCTCTATTATTGTAGATTCATCTATTTTTTTCTTCAAATCTATTAGAGTTTGTTTTATGTTTTTAGGAGCTCTTTCATTGGTAGCATAGACATTTATTATGGTTATATCATCTTGTTCAAATGTCCCTTTAATCATGAGATAATGTCCATCTTTATCTGTTATGCTATTTTGTGCCTTAAAGTTTATTTTATCAGAGATTAGTACTGCCAATCCTGTTAGTTTTTTATTACAATTAGCTTGGTATATTTTTTTTCCATCCTTTGACTTTTAATCTGCTTTTGTCTCTGTGTGTAAGATGTGTCTCTTGCAGACAGCATATTGAAGGATCTAATTTTTTATCCATTCTGCCACCCTCCATCTCTTAACTGGTGCATTTAATTGATTTACATTCAGTGTAATTTAATAATAGGTATGGATTAATGGCTGCCATTATGTTTTTGTTTTTT
>NW_006410204.1:1125-16482 GCF_000296735.1 Chrysochloris asiatica | reverse complement strand
GCAAGGTCAGCGGTTTGAATCTAGCAGCTGCTTCATGGGAGAAAGATGAGGCTTTCTGCCCTTGTAAAGATTTTGGAAACCTTATGCAGGGCCGCTATGAGTCGGAACCAACTCCATGGCACACAATCACTACCACCACCAGAGGGTTTCTGAGGAGAAGTTGGTGGGTTTGAACTACTGACCTTGAGGTTAGCAGTCCAGTGTGTATCCTACAGCACCACAAGTACTTCTTCAGGTCAATAAAAATCGTCCTCCCCAAGTCACATCTTGACCTCTCTTTTTCCCATTCCAGCAAGAAGGCAAGAAGGGAGGGGGCCCTTCCTCCTGTTTCTGCTGGTTGAAGGGGAAAGGTCAGTGACACTGGACACTATTCCTTTCTTCCCCTCCTCTCCCTACCTCCCTCTTCCACTTCAAGTTGGCCTGGTTTCTGAGGTCCATCTCTTATCTACAGCTGTACTTAAACTACCATCATTCTAGAAGAATGTCTGCACATAGTTTATATACCCCGGTGGGCTTGTGATTTCCGTATATGTGTTTGCACTTCATTTGCATGACTGTTTACAAAGGGGCAAACTCTGACCACCCTATCTGGGACCTGTTGCTCTGTTTAGTATACAAAGTCACATTTCTTCTCTGGACATTGAGTCTTTCAGATGTCAGAGGAGCATTGGTGATTTACAAGGTATTTTTCTGCCCCAGAAGGAGCCATGGTGACACTATGGGTTAGGCATTGGCTGCTAACCACATATCGATGGTTCAAACCTAACAGTCACTTCACAGCAGAATGATGAATATAGATTTACTATAAAGATTTACAGTCTCTGAAACCAGGATTACTACGAGTTGTAACTGACTCACTGGCAGTAGGTTTTTAATATTTTCCTGCTCAAGAGGTCTAGAATTCTGGGGTCTCAAGGATAGGGCAGAAGGTGGATCTCTTGGGGTGGGGCCCACTTAGGCAGATAGGGCCTTCGAGGCTCGTAGTTGGAAGCATGACTTTGGGTTCCAAACAAGGTGGGTGGTGATAGTGGTGGCAGAGACTTCTCATGTCCATTCATTGACTCAGTCATTCATAAATATTGACTGAGCACATTCTATGTGCCAAGAACTGCCCTACATACAGAACACACACCATCTTATTTAATCAGCACAACTTTAGAAGTAAGGTACAATTATTAGCCCTCTTTTATAGATAAGGAAACTGTGAATTGGGGAAGTTTAAACAAACAACAACAAAACAACAAAACAACAGTTGACATTGAGTTGATTCTGAACCCTGGTGACTCCGCGTGCGTCAGAACAGAACTGTGCTCCATAGTGTCTTCAATGACTGATATTTTGGAAGTAGATTGCCAAGTCTTTCTTCTAAGGTGCCTCTAGATGGACTTGAACTCCAGCTTTTGGTTAGCATCTGAGCACATTAACTATTTGTACCACCTAAGTACTTCAGGGAGCTAGTAAATGATGGAGTCGAAATTCAGACCCAGGTCTGGCTGTTTAAAAAAAAGCCCAAGCTTTTAATCCTGTCCTCTGGTTTTTGAGTCTGAGCCAACCCTTCCCTTCTCTTCTCATGATCATATAACTGGATGTGGAAGGTACCTGACCCCTCAAATAAGGAACCTGAGGTGCATTGTTGTTGTTGTTAAGTGCCATCGAGTGGATTCCGACCCATAGCGACCTTGTATAGGGTTTTAGGGGGAGAGATTTGTCCAAGGTCAGACAAGGACCCTCCCTGATACTCTTCTCCATTCCTCATTCACGTGGTCTTCCCATGTCTGAGAACGCTGGGTGGTGGGTCATCATGTGTGTATGGGGGCAAGGTAGAATTGACCATTTTTATCCATTTCTTTCCCACTAGAGTCTCACTTGATCATCACTTCAATTAGATGAACTGGAATGAGAGAAAAAGACCACTTTAACCCTCTCTCCTTCCCAGCGCTCAGAGTTCCCGTGAAACCAGCTTGTGATTCCTGGGCTGATGAGAGGTGGTGGGAAGGCGTCAACCTCCTGGGGCTAATACTCCCAAGTCTGTCTAGCCTGGAAGAGGAAAAGGTGTGGAAAGGGGGAGAAAGACAGGGGATTGCTCCTGGGTTCCAAACAGTGGAGAGAAAGGGATAAAGAAGCAAGGACAGGAAATTTCAGTGCCTTTGGACATCAAGAGAGTGTTATGCAAATATATGCAAATGAAATGCAAAGTATCCCTCACCCCTCCCCCTCTCTGTCAATACCTAGAGAACTTCTTCAGAATACCCAAAGCCTTCCTCCAGGATGCTGTGGTTCTGAAACTGTGACCAACTCTGACCCCTCCCTAGGTCTTCCTGCGGGGGAGGAGGGGTGACATCTGTACCTCTCAGCTGTACCTCTGGGCACCTCTAGCCCCCTCCTTAGGCTCCCTTTCCACTGGATCATACTAACAGCTGCTTTGTTTCAGGGACAGAAGGTGCTAGGATGTATTTGCAGAAAACATGCTATAGGACTCAGAGATGGTGCAGGGGGAGGGAGGTGGGCCCAGCCCTACTCCGCACTGAAGCAGAGACTTGGCTCCCTTGGCTGCAGACTCTGTTGCTCACTCCCATTTCCTGTCATGGCAGCTGGATTGAGTTGTCAGGGCTGAGAGAAGGGTGGAGAGCAAGGCATTCTGGAAGGCCACCAAGTAACAAGTCCCTTCTAGTTGTTTCTGTCTTTATGCCAGCCAGGCTTTAGGGGTGCAGGGTGGGGGTCCTTTCCTTGCATAGGGGTTGCCAACAGGAGTGGATCAAGAAACTGTGGCTTCCCAAAGGTTGTTAGATGGGAGGATGGACTTCCAGGCTTGTTTTGAACTATACCTTAGAGGTAAATGTAATGTAATGGCACCACTTCAAGGAGGAGTGTTGCAGAACAGGGGTGGAGGGGGTTAGTGTCAGGGTGATAAAGTTGGAGGTGTTCCAGCAACTAGGATAAAGCAACTGTTTCTAGGGAATGGACCTGAGAGAACACTAGCTAGTATCCTGCCCCTGGTATGCCCTCTGCCTTCACTTGTATCTGGGGGAGGAGGACACACAAACATAGCACATTTCAAAGGTTCAGTAGAAATATGCACTTAATTTAAAAACACTGAAACAACAATTGCCTTTGAATTAATTTCTTGAGATTGGGGCAAGCATTGTGTCTGTTATACTCGGCCACTCAGATTGCACCTTCAATGAGCCTGGCCTTGGCCAGTCTAATTCCTAGTTCTTAATAGTCCTGGTGTGGCACTGTGGGCTAATGCGTCAGACTGCAAAGTCGTTTGAACTGCAAGGTTGGTGGTTCAAACTCACAAGCGGCTCCTTGGAAACCCTATACTGGTTCCCTATGGGTCGGAATCCACTCGATGGCACTTAACAACAACAATAGTCCTGGCGTGGTGCTGTGGGTTAAGGCGTTGGACTGCGAAGTGTTTTGAAGGGTCGGTGGTTCAAGCTCACCAGCCGCTCCTAGGTAACCCTATACAGGGTCGCTGTGGATCGGAATAGACTCGACAGCACTTAACAAAATAGCCCGCTTCAGACCAGGTCTTTCTGATCCCGTGGTACTCTCGGGGCAAGTCTAGGCCCAGTGCGCCCTCTGGTGGTGATGGGAGTGTGGGAGCACCTCCATTGGCAATATATCCCAGGACATTGGAGAAATCACATCCTACCAAGAGTGGCTGACCATGACAGGGAGAACCAAAGATGAGGACCCTAGTTGCAGGCAATGTTGAGAGGATGAATTTTAGTTTCAGGGTAGAGAGAGATTGTTAGGTATGTCTAGTCAATGGTCCCAATCAAAGGCTGGACTTTCTAACAGCACAGTCATAGCCTGGTTAGTCAGCCAGCCTTGTTGAGTTAGCACTAGAACAGTGTCAAGCTGTCTGTCCTGATTCTAGTGAAAATGTCTTGCCTCCCAAAGCTGCCCTCTAGAACCTCTCAGTTACATATCAGTTCCCCTCTACACATGCAGGAGGCCAGTGCCATACCTCCTGCCATCATCTGTATGAAACAGGTATTGGTTACCAGGTGGAGCTAAGCAGCACACGATCAACTGGGAAGATCACAGAGAATCAGGCACTGTCTTGCCCTCAGGAATCTCACTGTCTTTTTGTTAGGTGCCATTGTGTCAATTCCGCCTCATGCTGACTATGGACAGAATGAACTCTTGCCCCGTCCTCTCCCAGCCTCACAATTGTTGTGTTTAAGCCATTTGTTGCACTCACTGTATCAACCCATCTCACTGAGGGTCTGCCTCTTTTTCACTGACCCTCTACGTTACTAAACATGATGTCCTCTCCAAGAACTGGTTCCTCCTGGAAACATGCTCGAAGTATATGAGACAAAGTCTTGCCATCTTTACTTCCAAGGAGCAATCCAGCTGTACTTCTTCCAAAACAGATTTGTTCATTCTTCTGGCAGTGGAATATGAAACATATTGAACATGGTATATTCAGGATTTTTGGCCAACACCATGATTCAAACATATCCATTCTTCTTCTGTCTTCCATATTCATTGTCCAGCTTCACAAGCATATGAGGTAATTAAAAATACAAATAGGCATATCTCTCATAATGGGACAAGTGTTCTAACAGGAAAGCAGAGGGTGCTCTGGGGGTCTGCTGGGGGAGCACACCTTAACCTAATCCGGGAGGACATCGAGAAACTCTTGTGGAAGAAGAGACACCTAAGCTGAGATCCCCAATTTTGGGTGTAGAGGTGGGAGAGGG
This sequence comes from Chrysochloris asiatica, assembly GCF_000296735.1. Classification (NCBI taxonomy): domain Eukaryota; kingdom Metazoa; phylum Chordata; class Mammalia; order Afrosoricida; family Chrysochloridae; genus Chrysochloris; species Chrysochloris asiatica. The sequence continues at coordinate 11,764 of NW_006410204.1, read as the reverse complement.
TGGGATTGGTACAAGAGAAGGCCTATTCCAGGAAGGGCCATGGAACATTCGGGAAGCTCCATGCAGTACAGGCTGGCTGGGTCACAGACTGAGAGAATCACAAGTGTGAAAGGGTAAAGTTCATAGAAGGAGGACCTTGAATCTGCTTTAAATTAGACATTTGTTGTTAAGTGATGTTGAGTTGGTTCCAACTCATAGCAACACTGCATAAAATTTCTAAGAGTGGCTGGTGAGTTTGAACTTCTGACCTTGCAGTTCAAACCAATCTGCTTATCCTACAGTGCCACATCAGGACTCCAAATTAGACATTTAGAGTAGAGCTATATGAGAAATAGTCTGCCAGTTTCACTAGCCAATTACTGAAATCAGCATAGCTGATTTCAACATAGCCTTGAGTCTCAACAGAGCTTCTAACTGGTTCATTCCGACTCAATCCCCTACTGAGAAGTTGCCTTTCCACCCCAGGTATACTGAATCAGAATCTACATTTAACAAGTGATTCAGTATGAGGAGGTGGGTACAGACCTGGGGACTCCTAGCAGGGGGTTGAATAGGAATGAACACGTTTGAAGCCCTAAATCACAACACCAAGGCTGGGAATTGCTGGGGAGGCAAATACTGCAAGAAGCTTGTGAAGTTTCTGAGAGAGAAATAGGGCATAGGTGGAGAGGAACTTGGGTTTGAGGAGGTGTTTTTAATATGGGAAACATTTTAAACCATCAGGGATGATGGGAAGGAGGCAGGAGAGAGGTAGAAGAGGAAGGGAGGGGACAATTTCTCCAGAGACAGGTCCCCAGGGGAAGGGAAGGGGCTAGGGTTCAGAGCCCTGGGTTGGGGGGAGATGAGGCACAATCATTACAGCAGGTGAGAGCCGGGAAAGGTAGGTGTGGATGCAGGTTGGGTAGTGGTATGGTGCCAGAAATCAAGGGAGTTCCCGTCTGGAGGCTGCTCTTCCCATGATGTAGGATGGGGGAGAAGTACCAGTGAAGAGTCATTCCAGTCTATTTCTTGCTGTTTAGGACTCTATTACAGCATGGCCCGTAGCAGGGGCAAGCCAGTGAGCTGATCACCTCAGAGATGTGGCCACTCCCCTTGAAAGGCAGGGTGTACAGTCCAGCTCTGCTGGCCCTGGATCCCAATGTTGCTTGTTAGCCTTCCTTCTCTTGCTTGCTTGGAAGTCCTGAGGTCTGGTACTCCTAAGTTGAACCCTGGTACTCCTGTGCTCCCTACTTCAGCTGTGCCTTCTTCCCTTCCACTGTCCATTCCTCTGGATACCCGACATCCACCCCCAGCAAGGACCACTGTTGTCTCAGTCAGGGTCTCTGCACTCAAAGTGAAGGCATTGCCCATTTACAGAGATGTGAGCAGGGTTAAGGGAACAAGCTCCCAGACAGTAGCAACACTGAGAAGCCAGGACCCCTTCCAGGGCTGAAGGGACAACAGGAGGAAATAGTGACCCAAAGATCTGGAGTGTTGGAAGAATGGGGTCACTATCAGAGGAGTGACACCAAGGCAGAAGGACTGGGATTATATATCCAGGATTCTCTTTTCTGTCCTCCCATCTGCTGGTGCTGTCTCATTGGCTGCAGCCAAAAGGTGAGGAAGCCCAGGTGATGCCCATCTAGAAATTGACCTCCTGTGGAGAATGAAAGGGGGGGTGGGGAGGGGAAGAACCAGCACAGCTGTTACTGGACTCCAGCCAATAGCTGATACTGGAGCATGACTTCTAGAATGCTGTAATGTTTCTCATCCAACCACATGGCAAACTTCTGATAGCATCAGGGGATGGTGGGAATGTGAACTTTCATACACAGCTTAGTTGTTGTCAGGTGCCATTGAGTTGGTACCGACTCACAGCGACCCTATGCACAACAGAATGAAACACTACCCGGTCCTGGGCCAACTTCACAATTGTTACTCTTGAGTTTATTGTTGCAGCCACTTTGTCAATCCATCTTGTTAGGGGTCTTCCTCTTTTTCTCTGACCCTCCACTTTACCAAACATGATATCCTTCTCCAGGGACTGGTCCCTCCTGATAATATGTCTAAAGTATGAGAGACAAAGCCTGACCATCCTGGTTACTAAGGAGCATTCTGGTTGTTCTTCTAATATAGCTTTGTTCTTTGGGTAGTCCATGATACTCTTAATATTTTCCTCCAACACCGTGACTCAAATGCATCAATTCTTCTACAGTTTTCCTTATTCAGTGTCCAACTTTCACATGGCATATAAGGTTATTGAAAATACCATGTCTTGGGTCAGGTGTACCTTAGTCCCCAAACTGACATCTTTGCTCTTGAACACTTTAAATAGGTGTTATGCAGCAGATTTGTCTAATGCAATATGTCATTTGATTTCTTAACTGCTGCTTCCCTGAGTGTTGATGGTTGATCCGAGCAGAATGAAGTCTTACACAGTAAGCAAATCAATTGGAACAGCCCATTTGAAGGTTACTAAGAAGTCCTCTGGAGTCCTGGTGTGGCGCTGTGGGTTAATGTGCCAGACTGCAAAGCCATTTGAACTGCAAGGTTGGTGGTTCATGCTCACCAGCTGCTCCACGGAAACCCTATGCAGGATCGCTATGGGTTGGAACCGACTCGACAGCACTTAACAACAACAACAACAGCAACAAGAACAAGTCCTCTGGTAGCATAGTGGTTACGAATCAGGCTGTGAACCGCAAGGTCAGCAGTTCAAACTACCAGCTGTTCTGCAGGAGAAATATAAGGCTTTCTGCTTCCGTAAAGATTTACAGCCTTGGAAACCCTGTACAGGGTTGCTATGAGTCGGAACCGACTCCATGGCACATAACCACCACCACCAAGAAGTCCTGGTGTGGTGTTGTGGGTTAATGCATCAGACTACAAATTGTTTGAACTGTAAGGTCGGCAGTTCAAGCTCAACAGCTGCTCCTTGGAAACACTTATACAGGGTCGCTATGGGTCAGAATCGACTTGATGGCACTTAACAACAAGTGTCTACTGAAGTACACAGGCCTATGATTTAGCTATTTCAGGCCTGGCTGGTAAGGACAAGTCACAGTGAACAATTCATTTGTCTCCCAATAGCCAAATAGCTAAGTAATGAAAACACTGAAGTATCTGTATCGGGGAGGGATCTGAGGGAATACCTAGCAGATGAGACAAAAAAGGAGAGGGGACCCATTCCAGATCACAGAGTTGGGACCAAGTGGACATCCACATTCCTCATGTATGTTGTTAGCCTCAAGCATTGGTCCTAGGACCACTCCTTCACATTTTGCTTGATTCCTTCTCTGCTCTACCCTCCATACTCAGGATCCATAAAGATACTGGGTTGTTGTTGTTTAGTGCCGTGGAGTCGATTCCAACCCATAGCAACCCTGTATAGGGTTTCCAAGGAGCAGCTGGTGAGCTTGAACCACCAACCCTGCAGTTCAAATGACTTTGCAGTCTGATGCATTAGCCCACAGCGCCACACCAGGACTCCAATTGTGAGGTCCCCGTTACCCCTCAACCCACTCCAATGCTTGGCTAAATAGAATGCAGGGAGATGAGTCTGGAGTAAGCCCATGGGAAGTCCACATCAAGGACCAGACCAGACACGGGGGATGCTGCCAGGAGTTCCCAACACCGCCCTTATTTTCCTCTCCAGCTTGAGGCAGCACCTGTGAGGTCTGGGCTTCTGATCTGCAGCATGACAGTGCCTTGTTTACCTTGGTAAAGGGGACCATCAGGGAACTGTTCCTGCCAACACTGTGCTCCTGCCAGTCAGTGCTCCCGAATCTGTTCTTCTCCTCTTGTCCCACCCAAGCCTCTGCCCCTCTGCTAGGGGAGCTGTGTTCTCTGATGCTCAGCGGACCACTCTGCTAGATAACCTGTTCGGGTCAGTGGGTGTGCATGGTGGAAAGAATGAGGGTTGGATCCCAGTTGTTTTGACTAGCTGTCTGACCGTAGGCAAGTCACATAGTTTTATAGGTGAGCCACAGCTATAAAATGTCACAGAATTGCTATGAGGAGCCAATGAACTCATTTATATGAAGGCCCTTTGTAAACCATAAAGTACCAGAGAGGAATGAGTAATGATTCTGCATTACTCTATCACGTCTACATTAAGTCTCCCAGTTGTCTCCACATGGCCTCAAAGGCCTGCTGGGGGTAGGAAACACTCATCACAGCATTTCTCTGTTCCTCTACAGCTATTTTAACAAGCACCCAAGTGATTCGGATGCACCCTAAGATGTGAGCCGCTCTGCCAAGAAGGTACCATAATGGTGTTTTGGGCACTGTTACAGACTGGGATTGGGAAGGGTTGTTTGGAACGGTGGACTTTTACTCAGCCCCTAAAGCATGGTCTCTGGGGGAGGCATCAGCTTTACCTGAATGTAGGGTCAGACCAAAGTCTCAGGAAGTCTTTATTTTTATTACTGCTTCCCCAAGACAAGAAGAGGCCCTAAAAGCCTCTGGTGTCTAGATCCCTCTCACTATGGCAGGCAGGCAGACTTGAGGGTCTGAGTTACCCCAGGAAAACACTTCCAGTCGTGGAAAGATAACTTTTACCAAAGCATTACTTTATAAGTCAGTAAAGTTTAAGGAGGAAGTTAGAAAGGTAGGTGTATGGATTTGGGGAATCTCACCCCCAGTCCTGGTGTGGCACTGTGGGCTAATGCGTCAGACTGCAAAGTCGTTTGAACAGCAAGACTGGTGGTTCAAGCTCACCAGCTGCTCCTTGGAAACCCTGTACAGGGTTGCTATGTGTCAACTCCACAGCACTTAACACCACCACTCCAAGCAACAGAGGTACAACATAGGGTGGGAGGTACCTTCTCCAAGTAGTGTAGTGGTTACGAATAGGGCTGTGAACCTTAAGGTCAGCAGTTCGAAACTACCAGCTGTTAGTAGTGTAGTGGTTACGAATAGGGCTGTGAACCTTAAGGTCAGCAGTTCGAAACTACCAGCTGTTCTGCAGGAGAAAGATGAGGCTTTCTGCTCCCGTAAAGACTTACAGCCTTGGAAACCCTGTACAGGGTCGCTATGGGTCAGAACCGACTCGACGACACATAACAACAACAACAAACATGGGGCAGCAGTTGGAGCTCTTGGGGCTTGGCATTGAGGCACACGATGGGGCAGGAGGAAAAGGTCCAGGGAGTGACCACCTCCCTCCTTTGGTCCCTAGCTGAGCTGAGGCTGGTGCTTGGAAACAGGTTCAGAAAGAAGGCTTGCCCACCCAAAAAAGTATCTTTTTTTTGACTCCCCAATTTGTCCATTGCCAACAAGCCTGGCTCTCACCTTAGTCCTATGATCTACACAGGGCTAAAGGCAGCAGCAGCCTATTCTGGGGGTGCTGGGGAGAATAAGGGGTCTACCCGGTAAGCCCCTGTCCTCTCCAAGGCTTTGGTTCTTCCTGTCACCTCTCTCTGAGGAGTTGGGTCCCCCTGTAGGACCCTTGAGACTTCCCCAAAGACTCAGGCACTCCTGCCTCCACCCTGCCAAATCCTTATTCAGCCTTAACCCAGGTCCCATCTCTTCCAGGAAACCTCCCCCAATGCTTCCACGGCCCTCCATCTTGGAAATCCCTCAGCAGCGGCCCAGTACTTCATCCTCACAGCCTCTTGATCTGTTGACATGAAGAGACCTCAAGGTGTCTTACCTTAGTTGCTTCAGGTTTATCGACGAGATGTCTGCTCTTTTCACTAACAGTAACAACATCAATAATACCAGCCAACACAGTGTATATTCATTGTGTTAAGCAATTGACATGTATAAAGCCATTTAACTCTTACAAATAAGTGTTTTGTAATGAGAAACACAAGAGTTCAATTACTTGACCCAAGAGAGACACAAGTGGCAGAGGATTTAAACCCTGGAAGTGTGATTCCAGAGTCTTACTTAACCTTATCTCTTAACCATTGATAAAATTTAGTCTGTTTATTACTGACTTGTGGTTTCATCTATGTATGAGAATGTCTCATCTTCAGTACAATTTTTGAAGTGTCCATCCTAGTAATACCTCCCACTCTCTTATCCCTTCCAATGGCTGAACACACAGTAGGCGCTTTAGAAGTTGTTGCAAGTTGTTTCTGATAAAGTACAGGGGAAATACCACCTTCTGACACCAGGTGGCAGCATTAGCAAAAAAAATTCTCCAGCATAAGTCAAGTAAAAATTTAAACTTTTATTTCTGGTACAAATGATAAATACTTTGCATTATACATCTGGAATTCAAGTTTTCCTCATACTTCATGTTCCCTACCCACCCCATAACCCTACAAAAATATTTCTGTTTAGAGGGGTATAGGGCTGGCACCTACTGGTGGCAAAGTCCAGGTCTGGGAAAAGGCACGCGTGGTCTGTCTCAGCGGTGGGCGGTCTCCACCCCGCCGTACAGTGGCCTCAGAGGCCAGAAATGAGAAGAATGCTTTGAATCTGAAATCAAGGCTGCCCCCACAAGCTCCCTCTCTGGGGGGGGGTGGTCAGGATCCACTCACTATTGGGGCGCAGGAAGGTACAGAGGGGCTCCTCCTTACAAAAGTGTGCATGAGGGGTCTGGGAGTAGTGTGGGGAGGTGGGTACAACAGGCATAGATTTCTTTTAGGGTCTAAACCATGGAGGAGTTTAATAACAGCACCACATTTTGGTTGCTTGAAAGTGAATACTTTAGGGGAGATGAAAGAGGGAGGGGTGTGTGTTTGGGGAACCTCTTTCTCCCTCTCTGCCCACAGGAAGGCACATGGGTGGGAGTGGGGCAGCCTTCATGAGTTAACCCCTGTCATGCTGCACCCCTTTTCACAGTCATGAGTGACAGGACCAGAGGTTCCAGGATTAGGGCAGTTGAAAGGGAAATGGGCCTTAGTTGAGAGTCTGTCACCTAAGGGCCCACTTCATCCCCATGGCCTGACTAGGGGTCCTCGTCCCAGAGGCATAGCTGCCTCTGAGGCACGTAGAAGTCAAAGCTGTAGTTTTTCTGGCAGCTGCGGATGCCACATTTGTAGGGTGTGGGGCGGTCTCTGCTGTGGCAGTACTTGAGCATGCAGGGGTACCAGGCCAGGCTCAGGCTGTAGCGGCAGGAACAGGGCATTCCATGGTCTCCCACCTGCCCGCAGCGTGGTAGCTCTGCCGGCTCTGAGGCCTTGGGCAGAGCCTCAAATACAGAGCTGTCCACACCTGGGGGAGAAAGGCAAAGTCAGGGAGACCGGGAGGTGGGGAGTGAGGGAGGCAGGGAGGAACAGGCTCTCCTAGTCCGTGTTGGCCTCTTCAGGCATCTACAGACACTCCCTCTCTTCCTCTCAGGCTAGTCCAGGGAGTCTCGGGTAAGGATAAGCTAGACACTCAGATCCAAGCTAGCTAGTGGAGGAAGACATATGACTAATAATCACCCTCATTTATTGAGTCCCTACTATGTGCCAGGGAATCTATGCGCAGTACCTCTTAAGTACTGAAGCTCAGAGAGGTTGTACCATCTGCCTGAGGTCACACAGTGAGTAGTACAGGACTGAATGGAACCCAGGTCTATCTGGTTTCAAGGCCTGCACTCTGCCACTTGGGGATACCCCCACTCTGCTGGCATGTGCTGCAACAGAGGTATGACAAAGCGAGCAGGAACTGAGGCAGGCTTCTTAAAGATGATGCATTTGAGGAGGACCAGGCAGGGAAGGGGCAGCAGGAACACAGCATGCTTGCAGGGGGTGGTCAGGGAGAACGGGGCTGGGATGGATGGTAGAGAGATTGTGTGTAAGGAGTGTGACCATGGGTGGACCATCCTCTGCTGGGACAGTCTCAGGCCTGTACCTTCGTCCAGCAGGAGGGCAGGACCACAGCTCTGTTTGGACAGTTCTGAATCCAGCCCTGCCTTGGGAAGAGTATATGGTCCAGGGGCCTGGCATTAGAATGGTGACATGTCCCTGTCCCCTAACAGAGAGGACCTAAGGGTAGTCTTGGGAGAGGTACTGGGAGATGGGCCAGAACAGCTGGCAGAGGGAGGAGAGTCCAGGGGGAAGTGACTTCTGACAGGTGGCAGCAGAGGTGGACAGGTGGGAAGGGATGTCTCAGCTTCACTTAGACCTTAGTGCCTGGCTCCCTCCCATGACACATGCTCCTATCGTTGTGTCATTAGGGATGAGGCTGGAGTTATCTGGAATGCTCCCTTCACGTGGCCTAGCAGAGTCAAAGTGCTGGGTCCATTTTATCTGGCTGACTCTTATTATGTAATAGTCACACAGACATCACTTCTTCCAGGAAGTCTTCCCTGACTCACCCCAGGCTGGAGCAGTGGTTCCTCCCCACAACTCCCATTTCTTACCACTGCACGGTGTCACATACAAGTATAACTCTACATATCCATCCTCCAGGAAGCTTGGATTCCTGCATCAATATATCTCTCTATATTAAAAACAAAAAACCCCCCACAAAAAACCCACAAACCAACCCACCGCCATCTAGCTGATTCTGACACACAGTGACCCTATGTAGGGCTCTTAATAGAAGCAGACAGCTTCAGCTTTCTTCCATGGGAGAGCTGATGTGTTAGAACCACTGACCTTCCGTCTAGTAGCCCTACACTTCGCCCACTGTGCCACTGGGCTCCTTCCATCTCTGAAGGTACTCAGTAACTGTTTCCTGAATACATGACAGAGACCCAGCTGTGCTGCCCTCTCCCTCCAGTTTCCTCTGCACAGGATCCCTGGACCCAGAACCCAGCTGACCATGCTCTAGCCAGAACCGGACATCCTCCTGGCGAGTATAGATGGCGTCCACAGCCTCGGCACACACGTTGCGGAGGTGGGGGCTCAGAAGGCCCCCCTGGCTGAAGTTGACAGCGATGTCCATGTGCAGCTGCTCCAACCCCCGCACCTCTTCGGCCTGCCGCACAGCCCGAGGGTTTTTCTGTGCAGGGGAGAGAGGCACTCATACCTGGTCCCAGGATGTTCCCCCCTGTAGGACACTGGGGGCCACTGGCATCCACACTCCTCCCCATCTTAACTGGCAGAGAAAATGGGGCCAGAGTGTGGTCAGACTATTCAGCTTCTGCTCGGGACGGTCTGTTCTCAAGCTGCTTGCTGGCCCCCAGGCTGACATCTGACTTGATGTAGAATTCTGGGATATTGCTGGAAGTAGGGTTGGAGGTGGGTAGGCCAGACACATTATCCCAAAGCACTGCCTAAATGGTCTCTGGGGAACATCTGGGTGACCGAGTCTCTCTGGGAGGGGTGGGCAGAGAAGGAGAGAAAACAGCCACTAGATAATGTCATTAAGGGCATGCATGACTCCAACCTGGTCCCTGCCCTTAATCTGGCAGACCCTGCTAGCTAATTTAAGTAACTTGAGGTTGAAGAGAGGACTGAGGGACTCCTAACTTGGGAGAATCAGGGTTTAAGGGTTTTTAACAGTATGCTGATCACAGGATGATCATCACCTCCTTTCCTTCTTGCCATAACCCATTTTCTTGGTAATGGAAGGTGAAGTACCATAGCCAGTGGCTCTCCCGGAGTGAGTGGTAGAGCTGGATCTTCCATCAGAGCTCAGGCTCTTGCTCTCCATTATAAAAGGTGAAGGGCTGAAGCCAGGGGAGGGCTTGGAGGATTGAGAAATCTGATGTTGGGAATCCAGTGCCGGTTAAAGAGCTCAGGCTAAGACTCAGGTGTGGCCAAATCAGGAGGTTTAGGACTGTAGGGTAAGAGTGGATGTCAGAAATGAGGGCTAAAGTGGGCCTGGGCAACTGGCTGGCAGCAGGGTGAGGATGAGGGGGTTGGTGAGAAACTGAGGTTGAGGAACTGGGTCCGGGTGGAGCACTCACCTGCCGGAGCTTGGCCATGGCATCGCTGGGGATGATCTCATTGTGATGCAGTCGGGTGACAAAGCAGAGGGCCTGGAACTGGCTCTGCCCTTTCTCTAGCTCCCCTAGGATCAGGGCCCTGAAGATCTTCACATCCTGATGGGGAAGGAGGGAGGAGAATGAGGGAGCAGCTGGAGAAGGCGGGGCCTCACTGCCAGCCCAGCCAGCACTGCTCAGTTCAGAACATGTATGTGCCGGGACCCTCCCTGAAATAGACACCACGCTGGTGCTAGTCCAGGCATTTTTATCTTTTTCCATTTGAACCCATGACTTGAAAGAAGGAACACACCCTAAAGGTTCCAAAGCTTCCTGGAAAATTCACAGAAGGAATCACTAGAAAGCTTTTCAAAAGAGAACCACTTAAAAGAACAAAGCATCCCTTTGGAGCAGTGCCCCCTTTTTTTACACCTGGTTCTTTCCTAGCCAATGCTTCCCCTCCATGAGTTCTTCTCCTCCCCTCTGCTGGGTTAGCCTGATCAGACTGAGTCAAGGCCCTGAAATAGCAGGTCCCACAACCAGGTGACCAGACACTGTGGGAGAGGCCCGCTCTCTGATACATGCCAGAGTTTCCCAAGAGTCTTGTTCAGTAGATTTGTGAAGAGGTCTAGAAATTGGTATTCCTCAAATTGTCCCAGGTGATCCTGATCAGCCAAGCTCCCCACCACCCTAAATCCGGGAGGCGGGGCAGGACAGAACAGAGGTAAGGTCAGAAGCTGGCTGGCAGGCTCAGCTGCTGCCGCCACCCTTGGCCTGAGGAGCTCATCTTTCCTCTTCCCCCAATTTCCAGTTTCCCCACAGGATTACTAATGGCCTTACCAGCAGGCC
>NW_006410204.1:0-1025 GCF_000296735.1 Chrysochloris asiatica | reverse complement strand
GGGGGGGGGGGGGAAGGAAGGTTGGAGAGTTAGAGGGAGGGAGGACAGGGAGAGCTCCCTTCTCAATGTGGTTGCTAGAACCCTGTGCACTAGCTCGCCTGTACTGCTCACCATACCAGAGGACTGTTCTCACCCACCTCTGAGTGGTGGCTCAATTTCCCAGACCCCTACTGACCTAGGAGACCTCTGGCCACAATGGCTGCTTTTTGCTGGGAACTCCTATGACCCTGCACTGGCACTTAGAATATTCCAGCCCTGAGTAGGGAATGGACAGGTTCCTGGTTCAGCTGCTAACCTACAGGTTGGTGCTTCAAACCCACATAGCAGCACCACAGAAGAGAGGTCTGGCAGGCTGCTCTCATAAAGCTTATCGGCAAGAGCAACTCTACTCTGTGACACCCTAGTTGGAAGTGACTTGACAGCAGCAGGTGTTTTTGGTGTAGGGCTTCATCACTCAATAAATGTATCCTGGCCTCCCCAACTAGCAGAGGCCCCATTCAAAGAGGGCTGTCTGCCTGCCATGGTGGAAGGGCTTTGGGTGCATGGGCTGAGGGCCTGTGGGGAAGGGCCCATGCTCCTCCTCAACTCCCCAATGTCTTACCTGGTGCCCCAGGTACATTGTCCAACCTGAGTCTCATTTGTAAAATGGGGAGGAACAATAGTCTCTCCCTAGTAGGACGGAGAGCATTGGAGCAGAGGGCACACAAGGCCCGCAGAGGTGATGCCCTACAGGCCTAGCTGGGACTGTTACTGTAGAGGCCATCAGCAAATGCTGCTGATAATCTGGAAACACTACCAAAAACACCAGGTGTCAGTCACCCAATAAACCCCTCCTCATAATTTTCTAGTCCTTTAAGTCCATAAGGAAATTTGTATTCTTCCTTGGATTACAACTCTGGAACAATGAGGTGGCGGTGCGTATGAGGATGTTGTTGTTGTCAGGTGCCATCGAGTCAGAACTGACTCATAGCGACCCCATGCACAGCAGAATGAAACAATGTCCGATCCTGGGCCAACCTCACTAC
>NW_006410203.1:14775-15835 GCF_000296735.1 Chrysochloris asiatica | reverse complement strand
GTTCAGTTGTGCCAGCCTTTGTTGTAGCTGATATTCTTCTTCAAGATTCACAGTCAACACCTGAATGGGCTCTCTTCTATTGTCTAGGACTTCTGTCTTCTTGGGATAAAAGTGAATCTAGCTTGGTGAGCAAATCCCTCAAGTAGAGGATAACTATGAGTGAGTGGGACACTCGACCCACACTTAGGTCTACTGTTCTTCGAGTAGTCCATTAGTACTGTCTCATCCCGGTGGCCTCTTGGATCAAAGAGGTTTTGCTAGACACTTGGTTTTATGGTGCCCACAGAATAGAATGTTGGGCTCCCGTGTGTACTAGAAACTACACAGGCTTCTCTTCTACTTACAGGGTTACTCTGGGCTTGGGGAGAGACACTGAACTCCATCTCCCCAGTCACTCAGTTCATCAAAATCCAGGATGGGAATTTTTGGTTTACTTCCTAGTCTCTTCTTGGGGCACTCTTTGGGCTAATGGCTTTTTTTCTTACAGCAAGCTCACTGATTTTTCCCCAGTTAGGGTCTCTTTCTACGTCCACTCTTGTCTTGCCCGTCTCCTGCAATTTTCTTTAATTGTCTCTCTTGCTCCCTCAGAACTCCTGCAGTAGTCAGGTTCCAGGTCAGGTTGCGAGTCTGACAGCTCTCTGACTTCGCCTGCCTTTCTTCCGCAGTCCCTCTATGATTGTCCATTCTCTCTGCCACAACTACTAAGTCTTGGATACTCTCCTAACTTATCTACTTTCTGTAGCTTCTGGATCTATAGGTATACTCTTATGGAAGGCTTTCTGAATTCTTTCTTAAAAGGCAGCGGGACTTTTATCTAGCTTTTGCTGCACATCTCTTACCTTGGCCAAATTGATGGGCTTTTTGCAGCCACTTTTAAACCTCCCACCTGAGCCTGGCAGTAGACTTGGAATCTCTTCTTACCTTCTGTCATTTTGAAATTCCAGTCTGGTTGGGACAACGGGAGAAAGGTTCTAATGATGTCAGAGTTTGTGGTGAGTTGCTTATTATTACTAGGAACCAATTTTCTGGCCTCTGTCTGGATTCTTTCTCGATCTTCTGT
>NW_006410203.1:10885-13495 GCF_000296735.1 Chrysochloris asiatica | reverse complement strand
ATGCCTCAGATGAATTGAATAGTCTTGTCTAGAACTTACTCTCTTCTTGATTTTTTCTCTATGCTGCTCAACAAAATACAGTCTGATTTTCTTCAGATATATTGTATTGAATTTACACTCTCATCTCTTTCTCTTGGAACTAGCACTTTATTTAATACTCTTTACACTTGACTGTGAGTCTTGATCAGTATTCATCATTCTAGCTACCTTCTCAGCTACATCTACTTGCTTGCTGTTAGCCTTGTCCTCAGTACTTCTCTCCTATCCCTAACTGTCTTGTCTGATGCCTCCATATCTCCCAACTCAGAAACACCATCTACTCATGCTTCCCATATCTCTATTGTCCCTTTTTTAAAATTGTGCCTTCTAATGACTTTTCTTAACCCTGGGAAAAGAAGAAGAAACTTCTCCTGCTAGGTGATAGAATGGTACCAGTGAAATGATATTCACATGTTGGTATAGGATCAGCCAACATTGTGTCACTATTTTGGCTGTACATCACTGTTAACTCTCTGGAGGAGTACTGCCAACATGTAAAAATACTACCACTGTTCCTGTGAACCTAAATACTAATTAAGGGCTGACAGTGGATAGAGCAGTGTGGAGAGAGCCAGCCTCCCAGGACACCAGAATATTCTCTCAACAACCTTGAGCCGCACAGGGAGCCTGACATGGGCCCTAAGGTGCCTGGGACATGGGGCAAAACCTGGAGAACACCCAGGCCTTGAGGTGCCTGCTCTCCCATCCAATGGGGGACAGACTCTACTGGCCATTGTGGGTCACATGGAAGGCTTTCTGAATTTCTCCTAAAACTGCAGCGGGTCTCTGCTGGTGATACGGCTCGTTGGTATCGAGTATTGAGGGTGGGACCACTTTCAGCAGAGTGGCTGGGAGCCAGAGGGCTTGCTCCCTCTCTGGCCCATGTTGGGCTCCACTTTCTGCCCCTCCCAGTAAGGGGCTGAGGCTCTGGATGTGTGCTCACTCACAGAGGCCTAGCGGGCGGGGCCAAGCGACAAAGGGAGCACCTTCACGGGCTCTCCTTTCCACGCCTAGGTTTAAAACAATCTGACAGGGAAATGCTCTGCAGGCCTCCGATGCAAAGGGGGAGGGAGCCTAGCTCTTTTTCACTGACTTTGGCTGCAGGCGCCGACATGGTGCTGCTCTGCGGAAGAGGGCGAGGAGGAGGAAAGAGGGCAAGCTAAAGGAGATTGAGCAGGCAGCTTTCTCTTCACACTACACCCACTCGCTCGGCCCGGTCGCTTCTTCCTAGCGTTGGCTCTCGCCCCCCTCCCCTTGCTCTCAGCCTGACGACGAGGGAGGGGCTAGAGCAACGCTTGCTGGGCTCAGGCTCGGCTCTCTTGCTTAAGAAAGGGAGGCGGCAGCTGACAGCTCTGCTCATTCCCCTGCACTGGGGGAAGAACGTTTTTTTTCTGGAACACGCATACTCACTCTCTGCAATCGCTTCAGAGGGACTGAGGCAACTCTCGGCTGATTCATTAACAAGCTCTGATATCAGGGCGGGAGGGTGGTACTGGGCGGGGATGCTCACAGATGCTACAGGCATCGCCTGAGCCTTGCTACTGAGAAGGGCGACGCTCTGCCCCTGGGAAGGGGGATAAAGACTCTCCCCTACACTGCCGGCCCATGTCTTCACTCAGTGGTGGCAGTAGCTGTGGGGACCCACCTGTTCTCAGCTGGAAAGGGCTCAACAAGTGGATAGCTAGCAGCCAAGCTGTCATGGGGCTTCTTGCTCCTGAGCTCCCTGGATGCCGACAGCTAAGTAGAGGTTACTGGTTGGCATGTCCTTGCAGCGGGAGCGCCGCTCCAGACCGGTTGTAGGGGTGCCGAGAGGCTGGGCTTCCACATCCCTGGTTCAAGGTGGGGAGGGGCCTTCCCGGAGTCTGGCACAGACTCAGCGGAAGGACTTAGCTGGAGGCAGGCTGAAAAAACTTCGGCTGCTAGCTCTGGCTGCACTGGAGTCTTGGCGGCAGCCAGGGAAGTGTTGAGCTCACAGACACTCGGGCCGCTCTAGCCCCCACTGGCCACAGGACTCCACAGCCTGCGGCGCTCCTCTCCCTCCCCTAAGAACCCACACCTGCAGAAGCAGTTACAGCAAGTCTAGGACCTGAGTTTGATCAAGATATACATTAATTCTGGAAAAACATGAGGTTAGGTTGGGTGACGACAGGGGAGTTCACTCTCAAGACATTCGCATATCCATTCACACAATGAACAGCAGAGGCAGTAACAAGACAGAAATAAGCTGAAACATGACACTCCTTCACTAGCTTGAAGGCAGAACTGAAAGTAAGACACTGGCTTCTCCATCAGTTACACAGATTTTACGGAGGGAGGGGCACTCCGTCCCCTCTACAAAAACAAGACTGCAGCCTCACACTGCCTTGCAGGAGTGACCCGCACCATCTTATCACTACTTGAGAGACAGCCACATGGCAGACAACTCCAATATGTTCATATACAGTGAGCTACATACTTGACAGATAAGTCAAACACATCCATGCACAGCGAGCTAGCTACATGTCACATGAGTCCAAAATGTCCATATACAGAGATCTAGCTACATGAAAGGGTAGTGCAACATTTCCATAT
>NW_006410203.1:8040-9432 GCF_000296735.1 Chrysochloris asiatica | reverse complement strand
AGTCACACATGTACATATACAGAGAGCAAGCTACATAGCAGGCTAGTTCAAAATTTCCATATTCAGAGTTCTAGCTATAAGGCAGATAAATCCAACTTGTCTATATATAGAGAACTACCTATATGGCAGACAACTCCAATATGTTCAAATACAGGGAGCTACCTACTTGGCAGATCAGTCCAACAAATCCATGTACAGAGAGCAAGCTACATGGCAGACAAGTCCAATATGTTCATATACAGAGAGCGAGCTACATGGCAGCGTACTGCAACATTTCCATATACAGAGTTCTAGCTACAAGGAAGATGAGTCCAAATTGTCTATATAGAGAGAGCTAACTACATGGCCCAGTAGTGCAACATTTCCATAAACACAGTTCTAGCTACAAGGCAGTTGTGTCCAGCTTGTCTATATACTGAGAGCTACCTACATGGGAGAGTAGTGCATCATGTCCATATAGAGAGTTCTAGCTATATGGCAGATGAGTCCAACTTGTTTATATATAGAGAGCTAGCTACATGGCAGAGTAGTGCAAAATTTCCATATATACAGTTGTAGCTACATTGCAGATGTGTCCAATGTGTCCATATACTGAGAGCTACCTACATGGTAGAGTAGTCCAGCATGTCCATATACAGGGTACTAGCTACAGGACAGATGAGTCCAACATGTCCATATATTGAGAATTAGCTACTTGGCAGACAAGTCAAATATGTTCATATACAGAGAGCTACATACTTAGCAGGCCAGTCCAACATATCCATGTACAGAGAGCTAGCTACATGGCAGATGAGTACCAAATGTCCATATACAGAGAGCTAGTTACATGGTAGGGCAGTGCAACATTCCCATATACAGAGTTTTAGTTACAAGGCAGATAAACCCAAAAATGTCCATATACAGAGATCTAGCTACATGGCAGGAAAGAGCAACATTTCTATATTCAGATTTCAAGCTACAAGGCAGAAGAGTCCAACTTGTCTATATACAGAGAGCTAGCTACATGGCCGAGGAGTGCAACATGTCCATATACAGGGTACTAGTTAAATGGCAGATGAGTCCAACATGTCCATATACTGAGAGCTAGCTACATGACAAATAAGTCCAATATGATCATACACAAAGAGCTTTCTACTTGGCAGATCAGTCCAACATATCCATGTACAGAGACATAGCTATTTGGTAGACAGGTCCCAAATGTCCATATACAGAGAGATAGCTACAGGGCAGGGTAGTGAAACAATCCCATATACTGAGTTCTACTTACAAGGCAGATGAGTCCAACTTGTCTATATACAAAGAGCTAGCTACATTGCAGAGTAGTGCAACATGTCCGTGTACAGGGTACTTGTTACATGATAAGATAGTCTAACATGTCCATATACTGAGAGC
>NW_006410203.1:6043-7425 GCF_000296735.1 Chrysochloris asiatica | reverse complement strand
GAGTCCCAAATGTCCATATATAGAAAGCTATCTACATGGCAGGGTAGTGCAACAATTTCATATACAAAGTTTTCGTTAAAAGGCAAAGAAGTCCAAAGTGTCCATATACACAGAGCTAGCTACATGGCAGGGAAGTGCAACATTTCCATAGCAGAGAACTAACTACAAGGCAGATGAATCCAACTTGTCTATATACAGATGGCTAGCTACATAGCAGGGTAGTGAAACATTTCCATATACAGAGTTCTAGCTACAAGGCAGATGAGTCCAACTGGTCCATATACTGAGAGCTAGCTTCATGGCAGAGAAGTTCAACATGTCCATTTACAGAGTATTAGCTATGTGGCAGATGACTACAACATTTTCATATGCTGAGAGCTAGCTACATGGCATACAAGTCCAAAATATTCATATAGAGTGAGCTAGCTACATGGCAGGTTAGTGCAACATTTCCATATTCAGAGTTCTAGCTACATTGCAGATGTGTCTAATGTGTCCATATACTGAGAGCTACTTACATGGCAGAGTAGTCCAACATGTCCAAATACAGGGTACTAGCTACATGGCAGATGAGTCCAACATGTCCATATAATTAGAGCTAGCTACTTGGCAGACAAGTCCAATACGTTCATATACAGAGAGATACATACTTGGCTGATCAGTCCAACATATCCATGTACAGAGAGCTAGCTACATGGCAGACGACTCCCAAATGTCCATATATAGAAAGCTATCTACATGGCAGGGTAGTGCAACAATTCCATATACAGAGTTCTTGTTAAAAGGCAAAGAATTCCAAAGTGTCCATATACACAGAGCTAGCTACATGGCAGGGAAGTGCAACATTTCCATATGCAGAGAACTAACTACAAGGCAATGAATCCAACTTGTCTATATACAGATGGTTAGCTACATGGCAGGGTAGTGAAACATTTCCATATACAGAGTTCTAGCTACAAGGCAGATGAGTCCAACTGGTCCATATACTGTGAGCTAGCTTTATGGCAGAGTAGTCCAATATGTCCATATACAGGGTACTAGATACAAAGTTGAGGAGGCCAACATGTCCATATATTGAGAGCTAGCTACATGGTAGAGAACTCCAATATGTTCACATACAGAGAGCTAACTACTTGGAAGATCAGTCCAACATATCAATGTACAGAGAGCTAGTTACATGGCAAACGAATACCAGATGTCCATATACAGAGAGCTAGTTACATGGCAGAGTAGTGCAACATTTCCACATACAGAGTTCTAGCTATAAGGCAGATTAGTCCAACTTGTCTGTATAGAAGGAACTAGCTACATGGCAGTATAGAGTTACATTTCCATATACAGAGTTGTAGCTACAATTTAGATGAGTCCAACTTGTCTATATA
>NW_006410203.1:4249-4851 GCF_000296735.1 Chrysochloris asiatica | reverse complement strand
TGACAGCTACCTACATGGGACAGTAGTGCATCATGTCCATATAGAGAGTTAAAGCTACATGGCAAATGAGTCCAACTTCTTTATATCCAGAGAGCTAGCTACGTGGCAGAGTAGTTAAACATTTCCATATACAGAGTTCTAGCTAAATTGCAGATGTGTCCAATGTGTCCATACACTGAGAGGTACCTACGTGGCAGAGTAATCCAACATGCCTATATACAGGGTACTAGCTACAAGGCAAAAGAGTCCAACTTGTTTATATCCAGAAAGCTAGCTACATGGCAAAGTAGTGCATCATTTCCATATACAGAGTTCAAGTTACATGACAGATGAGTCCATCTTGTCTATATACAGAGAGCTAGCTACATGGCAGAGTAGGATAACATATCCATATACAGGGTACTAGCTCCATGTCAGATGAGTCCAACATGTCCCTATACTGAGAGCTAACTACATGGCAACAATTGCAATATGTTCAAATACAGAGAGCTAGCTACATGGCAGGTTAGTGCAACATTTCCATATACAGAGTTCTAGCTACATGGCATTTTCCCCAATATTTCCATATACTGAGAGCTAGCTACATTTCAGACAATTCAAAT
>NW_006410203.1:2857-3519 GCF_000296735.1 Chrysochloris asiatica | reverse complement strand
TACATGGCAGACAAATCCAATATATTCATATACAGAGAGCTAGCTACATGACAGGGTACTGCAACATTAACATATACAGAGTTCTAGCTACATTGAAGATGTGTCCAATGTGTTCATAAACAGAGAGCTACCTATATGGCAGGGTAGTGCAACATTTCCATATACAAAATTCTAGCTACAAGGCAGAAGAGTCCAAATTGTCCATATACTGAGAGCTGGCTTCATGTCAGACGAGTCCAAAATGTCCATATACAGAAAGCTGGGAAATCGCAGAGTAGTGTATCATTCCCATATACAGAGTTTAAGCTACATGACATATGAGTCCAAAGTATCCATATAATGAGAGCTAGCTACATGTCAGACTAGTAAAGCATTTCCATATACTGGGTACTAGCTACAAGGCATATGAGTCCAACTCGTCTATAGACAGAGAGAGCTAGCTACATGGCCGAGTAGTGCAATATGTCCACACACAGGGTATGCGCTACAGGGTAGATGAGTATAACATGTCCAATACTAGGAGCTAGCTACATGGCAGACACGTCCAATATGTTCATATACAGAGAGCTACCTACATGGCAGCGTAGTGCAACATTTCCATATACAGAATTCTAGCTGCATGGCAGATGTGTACAACATGTCAATATACAGAGAGCTAGATA
>NW_006410203.1:0-1267 GCF_000296735.1 Chrysochloris asiatica | reverse complement strand
TTCAAGCTACATGGCAGATGGGTCCAACTAGTCTATATACAGAGAGCTAGCTACATGGCAGAGTAGTATAACATGTCCATATACAGGGTACTAGCTACTGGCAGATGAGACCAACATGTCCTTATACAGAGAGCTAGCTACATGGCAGACGAGTCCAATATGTTCAAATAAAGGGAGCTACATATTTGGCAGTTCAGTCAAACATATCTATGTACAGAGAGGTAGATACATAGCAGACGAGTCCACAATGTCCATATAAAGAGAGCTTGTGACTTATCAGATGTGTCCAATGTGTCCATATACTGAGTCCCAGCTACTTAGCAGATCAGTCCAACATACCCATGTACAGTTAGGTTGATACATAGCAGAGGAGTCCAATATGTCCATATACAGAGTTCTAGCTAAAAGGCAGATGAGTCCAACTTGTCTATATACAGAGAGCTAGCTACATAGCAGGGGTAGTGCAATATTGATATATAAAGAGATCTAGCTGCATGGCAGATGTGTTCAACGTGTCCATATACAGAGAGCTCGCTACATGGCAGGGTAATGCAACATTTCCATATACAGAGTACTAGCTATAAGTTAGATGAGTCCAACTTGTCTATATACAGAGAGTTACCCACATGGTAAGGTTGTGCACCATTTCCATATACAGAAGTCTAGCTACAAGGTAGATGAGTCCAACTAGATTATATACAGAAAGCTAGCTACATGACAGGTAGCCCAACATTTCCATCTACAGTATTCTAGCTAAAAGGCAGATGAATCCAACTTGTCTGTATACAGAGAGCTAGCTACATGGCAGACAAGTCCAATATGTTCATATACAAAGAGCTACCTACTTGAAAGATCACTACAACATATCTATGTACTGAGAGCTATCTACATGGCAGATGCGTCCCACATGTCCATATACTGAGAGTAATCTACATGGAAGTTGATTCCAATATGTTCATATACAGAGAACTACCTACTAGGCAGATCAGTCCAACATATCCATGTACTGAGAGCTAACTACATGGCAGATGTGTCCATGTACTGAGAGCTAGCTCCCTGGCAGAGTAGTCGAACATGTCCATATACAGGGTACTAGCTACATGGCAGATTAGTCCAACATGTGCATATACTGAGAGATAGCTACATGGGAGAGAAGTCCAATATGTTCATATATAGAGAACTAGCTACATAGCAGAATAGTGCAACATTTCCATATACAGTGTTCTAGCTACATGGCAGATGAGTCCAACATGTCCATATACTGTGA